>NC_046665.1:19293704-19309897 GCF_010883055.1 Belonocnema kinseyi | reverse complement strand
TCTTGCCCTTTAGATTAAAAAACCATTTTGTGATGAATTTTTGGACCATCCTAGTGTACACCACATTTAAAGAACTTTATATTACAAAGTATTTCAAGTATTGGAAAAGATTTCAGAACGATTCCGAACGATTTCACAAAGAATTTAAATATGTTAGAATACCTTTACAAATATTAAAAATATATACACATAGTTATGAATATTTCACATATTACATATTTCGAAAAGATAAAGAAAATGTCACAATAAGGTAATACATTTTACAACGAATGAAAATATTAAGATGATTTTGCAAAGATTAAGAATATTGCAAAAGATTCAAGAAATATTTCATGTATCGAAAACTGTTTCAAAAGCTTTGGAAGACGTTAAATATGTTGCAATGATTTGATGTATTCCAAAATATTTTCAAGATTTCAAAAGAATAATAAAATTTCGTCGTGATTTCAGGAAGATTGGAAATATTTTTAAATGATTTGACAAAGATTGAAATTATTTTTCAAATATTGTAGATGATTCCAAACCATTTTAGAGATTTTAAACCTTGCAAAAGATTTCAGAAAGATTTTAAGATATTTGAAAAAGAATTTGAATATTTGAGAATGAAAATGTTTCGGAAAGTTGAAAGAAAATCCACAACGAATGAAAATATTAATCATTTGGGCTCATGAAAATTATAATTAAATAATAGTTAATGAAAGAGAGTTATTTGCATGAAAAATTATTTTTCTGAATTAAACCTTAAAACTATTTTCAGACCAGAATGATTTATTCATTAATAAGACTTTAATTTTTAACGCTTCAAGTTTTTAATCTACGATTTTGAATGTTTTTAATCAGAAAGCATTTATAATTATCTCGTTTTCAGAATATTTATAAAATCTAAAGGTTTGGCACAATATTATTTAACATGCTTACAATTTTAATACATTTTTCAAATTTTTACACCATTTTCAAATATTGTTAATATTAACTAATTATATTATTTAAACTTTTATCGTTACATACCCCTGACAAATTATTAATGAAATATTTGTGAAAATAATAATATGACTGATGAGCACAGTTTCCTTATTTTCTATTTCCATTGCCTGTCACAAGATTCAAATGTAATCAAAAAGGATTGTACACGCAGACCTCAGTTCTATCAAATGTAGCTGCAAGTTTCTACTGCGCGAAGGTAACGAAATTCCCCTCGACGCCAGTCCAAAACATTTGTTTAATTTTTAACGGTTTTAAAGTACGAAGTTTATTAATGAGAATCTCTCGAAAGCGAGATATGTTGCTATGTAGAAGAAATAAGGCGATACGTATTTCTCTGATTTTGAAACATAATTTTTTCTAAAAAGTTTGCGGATTTGAATATTGTGCATTGTTTGTGAATAAATCAGAATATTTTTCTTTAAACTCTATAACTTTCGGCCTAACTGAGATATTCATTATTTTCTCTTTCATTCTAATATAGCTCATCGTCTTCATCGTCTTCTTCCAAAATCAACCGGAGAATTAAAAAGGTTAAGAATTAACAAAATGGCAGCGGTTTTTCTGAAAAAATGAAAAACGATTTTTTCAAAAAACCAACTTTAAATTTGGTGTCAATATTTTTTCTAACTTGTACTTTTATAATGAAGAAATCTTATAAGTTTGATGCTTCCTCAATAACTTTTTTAGCCAGAATTCTTTTTTTTTTACAATCGAATTTTCTACTTTTTTTTATGACTCGGAGAAACATCCACACCAAGGTTGGTCTATCAATTATTGTGTGTATAATTCAGCGAGAGCTTTGGCCTATGGGAACCGTAAAACAAAACCAACGGTTGATCATAAGACCAAAAGACGAATGCATCAACTTGCCATAAAGATAGGCTGGGTAAGACGGTACGCGTCCCGCATTCAGTGTGTGATTGACTACATCCCATCTGGCAGGAATTTTACCGCCAAGGTTCGAAAGTTCGCGCGCGAACTCCGGACCCTTTATCACACGCTTAAAAAGTCAAAGCTGCTGACCATCAGGCAGCATATTGTTGAGAGAATACGGATACAATCTGACGCTAAGAGAAGTCTAGAGCGGAGGGAGAGGAGGGTCAGACAGAATCAACAGTTTCTCTCTGACCCATCTCGACTCTTCCAAGACCCTCCAGTTACTGTCGAACATCCACCCAAACCAGAGGAGGTCGAAGTATTTTTGAGAGAAGTCTACGAAGTTCAGCATAGACTGGACGAAGACTCACAAAATATAAAGAGCTTCAAGGAGTTACGTGTTGCCCTCATAACACCTGATAAAGAATGCCCACCCATCACTACCGAGGTGAAAAAGTATTAAAAGGGATGAAGAACTATTCCGCGCCGGGACCAGATTGTATCAAAACCTTCTGGTGGAAGAGGTTTTCTTCAACCCATCAGCATTTGGCCCGTATTGTCACCTCATATTTGAAGTCAGAAGAGGCAATTCCGGAGTGTTTGGTGGAAGGGCGCACAATACTCCTGCCGAAAATAAGCAACTTAGCTGACCCGAAGAATTACAGGCCAATCACTTGTCTGAACACAATGTATAAGATATTCACAGCTATGCTAAATTATAGGATTGTTCGGGCAATTGAACCTGTGTGGCGAGAAATGTATGAACAACGAGGCTCACAGAAAGACGTAGCGGGATGTCGGGAGAACCTGCTCATCGATAGATGTGTCTGCAAAGATGCAGCATTCCATCAGCGTGACCTATCGATGGCCTGGATTGATTAGCGGAAAGCTTTCGATTCGACTTCCCATACAATTATCATCTGTCTTATGGAAAGCTTAAAGGTTCATCCGCAAATCGTGAGGTGTATAGAGAGATTGATACCGCTTTGGAAAACCAGATTTATTATTTCATCTGGAAAAAATCGTGTGACAACGAACAAGGTCACCTTTCAGAGAGGTGTCTTTCAGGGCGACACCATGAGCCTACACCTCTTTTGATTTACATTATTGCCACCATCTCTAGCACTTCGTCATTCCGAAGGGTACTTATGCGGCAGTCTGGAGATCGAAAGTACAAGGTCACTCATGTATTTTACATATTTACATGCTAAAACCAAAGAGCAATTACACCTAGCTCTAGGGATTGTCGAACGATATGCTAAGGAAATTCGAATGGAATTTGGGTCAGACAAATGCGCCAAGGTTTATTTGAAGCGAGGAAAACTTAATGGCATCCCTGAAGACCCTGAGCTCGTCGATAGAAGCTCTATACGACACCCTTGCGCTGGAGCTCAGAACGAGCTCAGATCCCTTGATATCGGGACAAGAAAGGTTATTCACATGAAGAAAAGCATTCATCTTAAGTCTTCTGTTCCGCGACTCTACATCTCACGCCGTCAAGGTGGTCGCGGAATATTGAAACGTGAATGTCTTCAAAACAGGATTATTCTGGGTACAACACATAGTATCGCAAATGGAAGAGTCCCTGTTCTTAAAATGGTGAGGAAGCACGAAGAAGTGGGCAAAGGAACGTTTCTGTACAAAGCAGCGGAGGAGGCTGCTGAAACACACTTACCTGGCCTGATCGATCGTGAACTTTAAACTGCCGCCAGGTCAGGGTCAAGGTCAAAGTTTAAACTCTCATCAACGCATTATACTTACATAAGTTTGTCGGCTAAAGAATATTTTCCAATAATGTTATTCTTATAGCAATGAAAACATTGTTTGAGTTAAAATGACCTTAGGGTGACCTTCAAGGTCATCCGGAACATATGTTCTAAGTGTATATTTGAATGTAAAATTTTCCGTTCTTTTAATTGTCGGTGTCAAAAAGAGGCGTTTCTGTTTAAAAAAAAAATATTTGACCTTGAAACAGCCGTGACGGTTAACCCCAAGGACAAAACGGACAACTTGCAGTGCTTCCACTGCCTCGCTTTTTCCCCACTTTTGTTCCCTTTCTTTAAGCGCTTCTCCGAACTTACATCTACCTCCCATCCTCTATAATAGTAAAAAAAATAATAAAAAAAGCAATAAAAATTCTATAAAAGTATATCGCGTATGGAATTGTTCAAAATTTTAATGCTTAATCTTTTTGAAGTAAAGTAGAGTTAGAGGTAAATGTATTCTTTCTATGCACTATACAGTCAGAAGCATAATTCCATGTTTCCTATTTTATTTCATTTTTTTAGTTATCGAAAAAAACTGCTTGAGCAAATAAAAATTGTTTAAACAAATAAAAATTTATTCAACATCAAAAGAAATGTATCAAAATTATGTAATTATTCAATAAAACGTAGCATATGATACTAATTTAAAAAGAAAGTTGATATATCTGACTCAATTTTCAGAAATTCTGAAAATAGAGATTAAATAATTATTCAAATAATTACATAATGTTATAAGAAAAATTTACGACTCTAAACAATTACCAACAATTACATTTCAATCGGAAAATTCAATTTTAAAAAAAAATTTTTAGAATAAGTAGTAAAAAGTCATGGGAAATATTCAAATTGTCCATTCGTAATTATTTGTATGCAAAAAAGACGGCAATTGCTAAAAAGTAACAATAATACTTAAAAATGTAATTTTTTTATTTTTGGTTCATATTTGGTGCGCTGCGGAAAAGGTGAGGGTGGTTTTATAAAAAAAAGTCATTAGGATAAATTGTTCGTCTGTTTGAATACTATGAGTATCCGTACAGAGAATTTTCGAATCTTAAAAAAGTGTTCTTGTAAATATTCAAAATACGCTCACTTTTTAATTGTCATCCAAAATGGCTGGCTAACGAACTTGACTTTAGTTTAGGACAGTAGAAGTGTATCAAAGGCCAATCAAATAATTTTTTTACGTTATCGTGCTTACAAACAGACAGACATACAGGCAGACACATTCGTAAAAACCTGTTTTTCGGATTCAGGGGGTCTCAAAACGTGGACATTTGACAAAAACTGGGGGGTGGGGGATTGCATATGTAGTGTTGCAGCATGTTGATGTTCGTAGAATATCGTAGGCACAGGAGTGCATACAACTTTTTTGGATAAAATATTATAAAATTAAAAGTAAGTTATGAAGGTCTAAATTTTCAAGTGTATTATGCTAGGATAGGTGGAAATATCAGTTGCCAGGAAAGTTACATGCTCCTTAGTACATATCACTGCACTGCAACTGCGCACGACCTTTTGGAGAATATTTTCTAAACGTAAAGGTAAGTTATGAAGGCCTGAATAGTAATATTTCTCAAATGTAACATGTATTTTCTCAGTCACGTTCAATTCTTTTATCGAATGACGACCTTTCAGTGTGACGAAATAAAATAGGTGGAGGATACACTGCCGGCACAGACAACGAATAATCGCGCCTACAACGAGCAATGTTGCCGGCTGTTTCTCACGAAAATCGAAACACGAAATAAAAGAGAATTAAGTACATAAACATTAAAATACCTGAAAATATAACTTTCAAGGTGAAAACTGATCAAACTCATTCATTTGAACACAAAAATATTCTGTTAGCATTTTTTTCCATCAAAATGCGGTGTGAATAAAAACTTCGTTAAATATAACCGATTCTTCATTTGAATTACGAAAATTGCTCATAATAATAATTAGAATTGTCATTTTTATTGCATCAAACGCGCTGTCAGTCAAGTTGGATTGCCTTCAAATGGCCTTGGACTGATTTCGGGGGGGGGGGGGGGGGGGGGGGGGGCAGAAACGTCAACAGTGAGGGCCGCCTAAATCGCAACCGCTGTAGCAAACCGCTTTCGCTGACTGTCACAACCGCTTTCGCCCTACTCCCCTAAGAAACTATGTGCGCCAGCAATTCTAGGAAGGCTGAGAACGGAAAACTGAAAGCGAGTTTGGTGTATCTGATTAAATAGATTTTGATAAATAAAGATAACCAAGAAACGCTTATAATAAGAGAGATGTAGGGGTTTGACCAAAGTTATTTCTGCCACCAGTCACAGGCGTGCCTCCACAATACGCTTAAAATGGTTAGGCGTTTGACCAACGTTATTTATGTGATCAGACACAGGGGGTGCCTTCCCGCCCCACGAGACGTTGGAAATGGGCAAGGGTTTGGCCAACATTATTTCTGTGAACAATCACTAGGGTGCCTTCCCGTCCCCCACGAAACGTTGGAAATGGGTAGAGATTTACCCAACGTTATTTCTGTGACCAGTCACAGGTGTGCCTTTCCGTATCCCCGGGTCGTTAATCGTAGTTACTTATTCGGAAATCTACCATAAAAGATTAATATACACATAGAACGTTCTATTCAAAGCGTCAAAAGCCTAAAACTAACAAAATAACGCTTGAAAACAAGGCCTTACTCTAAAATGCGTGGCAGTCCCTGCCGTATGCTTTAAATATGCTCTTTTCGCAAGAGGGTTGAACGCTAAGCGCTCAAGATCAGTAAATAAAACCAATCCTAGTAACTTTAGCGACAAAAGCGATGTCACTATACGAATCACGCATCAGAAAGTAGTCAGTCATATGTTTATCTAAACCAATGAGTTATATTGCGCGCTTCTCGAAACGATCAAACGCTAAGCGCCCAAGATTTGAACTTGACTGAGTAATTGCTTTTTTAAAGACAGAAATGGTATCCAAAGTAACATTAGTAACTAGTGCGCACATCGATAATAACAGTGTACCCTTTGCCAGAGGGCCGAACGCTAAGCGCCCATGATCAGCGAATAGAACCAATCCTAGTAGCTTTACCTACACAAGCGATGTCTGTATACGAAACACGCATCAAGAAGTACCAGCTGTGGATAGCGTTCAATGAGATCGATGACATAGGACCAGACAATAACGAAACACTTCTCGGTTATTACTGCACATGTAAGTCAGGGGCCAGAACTTTTGGCACTTGCGCACATATTGCAAGCGTTTTATGGTTCCTGGGTTATGCACGTCACCAGCAACATGTAAAGTATCCTCAAACTTCCTTCCTACAAAGAATGCTAGACGCTGCTAATAGAGGTGAACAAGCGAACCCGAATCAAGAGCCAGCAATAGTTTAATATTTCGCAAAAGCTACTGGGATTGGTTCTATTCGCTGATCATGGGTGCTTAGCGTTCAGCCCTCTTGCGAAGGGTACACTGTTATTATCAGAATGTGCGCCCTTAAAAAAGTGATTAATTAGTCAAGTTAAAATCTTGGGCGCTTAGCATTTACTCGTTTTGAGAAGCGCGCTATATGAGTCAACGGTGTAGGCGAAAATATGACAGACCACGATCTGAACCGTGATTTCTATGTTGACATCGCTTTTGTAACAAAATCTGTTGTAATTTGTTTTATTCACTGATCTTGAGCGCTTAGTGCCGCATAGCGCTAAAACTGTCCATTTTTTTGGATTTTTTTTACGGATATTTCATCCGGCACTTATAACCTTAAAAATTACAAAGTTTCAGCTAAATCCACCGAAAGCCATTTTCCCATACATTTAGTGCGGGGTCCTTTGAGGTTAGTGTATCAGATCGGGTACTCTCACCTCAAATTTTGGACAGTTGATTGTATTTTGTGAAACTGAAAGGTCGTCAATCGGCAAAAAAATGGAACATGACTGATATAATACATTCTGCACTTGAAAAATATTGCTATTATGACATTTATGAGTTGTTGTTATGCTTTGAATATTTCCTTGAAAAAGTTGTCTGCATTCCCATGACGTCACATTAAAATACTCAATTCAAAATTCGCGCTCTTCGGGCCTCTTGTTTAAATTGGTCAGCCACTCTCGCCGGCGTGACCGTACAGTCCTTAGAGGGACCTGGTGGGAGGTGAAAGAAGTTCGCACGAAGAAATAAGTGCACATAAGGACAGGGGAAAAAGATGCGCGGGGACATAGATGGAAGTTTACTGCAGTTTGATATAAAAGATATTGTAGATATAGTTGTTTGATTAGAAACTTTTTTCGGAATTGAAATTTTTAATTTTTCTGTATAATTGCTACTTTTTTTTGTCTTTACATACAGATTAGTTAATGAAAAATATTCTCTATCAAAATGTTTATAAACATTAAATGAACTAAATATGTTAGAGACCCGTTTATTGTAGGACCCGTTTATCGCAGGACTCGTATATTGCCAGATTCGGGACGCGCTTATCGCGTAATACCTTACCCCCACTCTTTACTTTCACATCTCTCGGTAAACCAACAACTGAAAAGGTGTGACTGAGTTGATTTTAAACTGAAGATTGCAGTACGCATTTCGACGTTATCTAGCATGCGCGCGTGGAAACAATTGCAAGCTCACAATGCTAGTGAGCGGACCAATCCGCTGTTCTCACTGAAAAGCGCCTGCCTTCCAATGAAGTGGTGGGAGTCAGTGAAATTTCTCCTTATTCTGCGATAAACGGGACTCATTCATTTCAGAAGAGGTCTTTACTGTAGATATATTTTTATTTTTGCATTTTGAGAATGTCATAATAATTTCTTGAAGTATTAAGAATATAATTTAGTTTTTTAAATTACATAAGCTGATCTTAACTTAATAGTTTCTTAAATATTGGATAAAAGTGCTTGTTATTTTAATTTTAGGTATTTATAGCTTCTTTAAATTTGTTAAAAATGCCGATTTGAAAGACTGAGTTTAAATGAATGGTCATTATAATGACGTCCATTATACGGAGCACACAAAAAGTGAAGTCTGCGCAGATAATTTAATATATTTATTAATATGGTGACTTGGATCCATTATAATTTACGTTAATATGGCTAAACTTTTTTATTTCCTTTATTTTATCAATAAATATTTCCACTCAAGCTTCCGAAAGATATGAATGAATAATAAAGAATTCAATCAAATCAAGTATTATAAAAGCTTATAATTTTGCAAGTTCTTTCCACTTTTGAAAGTTAAATTGAAAAATATTCAAATCTAATATTCATTTCTTTCTTGTAAAAATAAACTCAGTCGACTGGCCTCCATACGATTCAATGATTATTTTACGTATTCATGAGACATGCAAATTCTCTATTCTTCATTAATATCCTGAAAGTTTTCGAAATTATAGAAAGATATGTTTAGTTATCGATTGAACGTGGCTCCTGAATTGAATCCGATAAATTAAATGAAATGTTTTTAAAATTAAAAAATAACCCTTACGTAATTTTTGTACTTTTAAGGGCATGTGATACTTACAGTTTCCCCGGCTTTTTCCAGAAAAATGAAAAAATTTTAAAACTGAATTCGGAGATGCTATAAAATATCGTAACGGACGTCCCTGGACTCTTTTTTGAGGGATAATAACAAAAAAATGTATTGTGCTAAATAAAAATTTTATGCATATGCATTATTTTGAGGTTACGTCGTTTTTCATCTCTGCCTTTCCGATAATCTGGAAATTATTTATGAAATAAACTTTATTGATTGCCTGAAAACAAGGTTAGTTCCGGGAGATTAGTTACTACATATGTTTATTTGTGAATCCAAAGTTTTAGGCCAAAAATATTGTGTAGTTTTGGAAGCAATGCTCGGGTGAATTGTAACACACATAACCTCGAAATATACACGCACGTTGTTAGCAATATCAAAAATTTGTTGATAAAAAAAACACAAAAAAAGTGTGCGGTGACGTCCGTTAGCATGTTCGCTATCATTTCCCAGATTTTGAAGGCAAAATATTTCTTATCCTAGAAAAAAAGCCGGTGGAATCTAACACTGAAAAAATCGATACTATTTCCTAAGCGCTATGCAAATTAATCACATTTTGCTAAATTACAACTTTTTTGAATTAACCTACAAAAAAAGTGTGTGGAGACGTCCGTTAGCATGTTAGCTATCATTTCCCAAATTTTTAAGACAAAATATTGATTATTCTAGAAAAAAAGCCGGGGGAACCTAAAACTGGTAAAATTGACAATTTTCTAAGTATCACATGCCCTTAATGATAAACGGAGGATATGCACCAGTAATTTCAAGGAAATCTGTATTATCAACCGAGCAGTTACTATCAGTATAGACGTCACTCCACAATATGTGAAAATAGAAATCAAAACTGTCGTTCAAGTTAACTCTTCAAATAACTTCCCACTAAAGCTATTAGAGAGATCGAAAGAAAAATCCTTTTTCAGAAATATACGCTGTCTGAAGCTAGATGTTGTATTTATGATACAAGTAATTTAAATATTATTATTATTAATTTTCAGATTTCCTTTAAATTACTTGTATCATAAATAAAACATCTAGCTTGAGATAGCGTATATTTCTGAAAAAGGATTTTTCTTTCGATCTTTTTAATAGCTTAATTGGGAAAGCTTCCGACTGGCAATCAGAAGTTCTGTTGTTCGATTCCCAGTGGAGCGATTGTTAGAAGAACTTTTTTCAAAAAAATATAATTTTAAAATAAGATATGCATCAGCTTCTTGACATGATTATCACATGGGAATCTAATGACGGTATTTACCCGTGAATACAAAGGGTGGCCACAAGATTGAATTTTCCAATTTCCCTGACATTTAGGCGAATTTCCCTAACAGGAAATTATTACAAAAGCGCATAAGGTTTCAATAATGTGCCAAGAAAAGTAGTGAAACAAGCAAGAAAAATGCGCGTTTGAGGGCAGAATGGCTTACTTATGGTCAGACAAATCAGCGGCGCCACTAACGAAAAACAAAATGTCATATAATTAATATTTTTTTGCTATTTTTCACAAAAACAACAAATTTTTTATGTTCTATTAGTTTTTGAGAAAACAGGGCGGCGATAGCTTGCCGTCAACTCAGTGGCACCCTCTGCAAAAATCATAAAATTTAAAAAAATGAATAGGTTATATTTTTTTGCTATTTTTAGCTTTACAATGCACTATGAATACCTTCTTTAAACTCAACCCTTATTTTAAAAAATTACCCCTTGTAATAAAAAAAGTATTCAAAACATGACTAGGCTAGATTTTTTTGCTATTTATCTGCTTTCCGATTTGATATGAAACACTTTTTTTAAATACACCCTTATTTTAAAAAGCAACCCCCTGTGCTGTAAGACCGTATTTAAAAAAACTACCTACATGGAAAATACATATAAAATATTAACACATTATTTTTAAAGCATACCTCTATTCGTTACAAAAATAACCCCCGCGATGTGTAAGTTCAAATTGCAACATCTTTTATCAACATTATTTTCCAGTCTATGTATGTATACTCAAGAATATAATTTAACTTTTTCTTTGCATCTTTTAATGCTTTCAAACAATTTCCAGCACAACAATTATTACCGAGAAAAATCCATTTTTATATAAAGAGCAATCCAAATTTCCAGAACGATTAAAAATTTGTTGAGAGCAGACCTTTTCTAAAATATTTTTTTCAAATAGTGATCAAAACTATTTTTAAAAATAAATTAATATAATTTTAAACCCCTAAAACGTGTAATAACCTATGAGAACCATTTGCCCAAATCACATTCACAAAAAAATGCTTCTCGTTCTGTACATAACTGTTATATAATATCAAGTCGCCGATTTATTATCTCCTTCAAATACAAGGTCGTGGTATTTCTGTTAATAAATATTCAAGATTCGAACTTGTGAAAATCCGATTTAATTAAATTTGTTCTGTTTCTCGATTGTTCCAGTGGGTTAACATGGTAAGGAATTATGTTTCAACTACCCCAGGATACCAACCTGAACGTGAAATATGAGTAAGTTTAATGAGAAGACCTTTAAGAATATTTTCGACTCTGCTACCATCGAAACTCCTCAAATTTCGACCTTATCCAGGTAGATCGGTCACATGATTTTTTCATCGACTCAATGTTGTAAGGAATCAAGTTTAAGTATCCCCAGAAAACTACACTTATTGTGAAATTCGTCTGAATTTTATTAGTAATACACTATCTACATTTCTGTACAACTGCATTAGTGAAAACCATACAAGTTCAACCTTAGCCAGATAGATCGTTCACTTGATTTTTTACCGACTCATTGCTGTAAGTGATCAAGTTTTAGTAACCCCAAAAAACTGCCCTTATCATGAAGTTAGTCTTTATTTTATTGGTATTATATGAAAATTATGTACAGAACGGGATGGATTTTTTCCGAATGTGATTTGGGCAAATGGTTCTCATAGATAAAAGATCAAAGATAAAACACAGACAAAAACCAAAATGTATTTTACAACATACATGTAGATCCCCAGCATCCCTAGCCACAAAAATGCTATTCAGGAAAGTTTAAATGATTTCAAATTTTCTTGAAAAATGGTTTTAATAACTATTTGAAAAAATTATTTTAGAAAAAGTCTGCTCTCAACAAGTTTTCAACCGTTCTGGAAATTTGGATTGCTCTTTATATAAAAATGGATTTTTCTCGTGAATAATTGTTGTGATGGAACTTGTTTGAAAGCATTAAAAGATGCAGAGAAAAAGTTAAATTATATTCTTGAATATACACACATAGACTGGAAAATAATGTTGATATAAGATGTTGCAATTTGAGCTTATACATTTCGAGGGTTATTTTTGTAACGAATAGGTGTGAGAAATCGTTATGCTTAAAAGTACCATGTTACTATTTTATAAGTAAATTCTATCTATGTAGATATCGACTTTTTTGAATGCATTTTTTCATTTCAGGGTGTAGCTTTTTTATAAAAGGGTTAATTTTACAAAAACGATTGATAGACATTGGAAAATAAAAAAAAGCACAAAAATCCCAACAGTTAATGTATACAATTTGTGGCATCAGTCTGCAGGTTTGTATTCAGATACAAATACGGGAGTTGTTTTTGTAACGATTAGTGGTGAATAATCCTGATTTCTCCTTAGTTATGATTTAAAAATACCGTGTTAACATTTTTAAAGTATTTTCCATCTAGATAGTTTCTTTTTCTTAAATACGTTTTTGCAGCACAGCGGGTTGCTGTTTAAAATAAGGGTTGATTTTACAAATGTGTGTCATATCATACTGGATAGCAAAAAAATAGAAAAAAAATTTAGGCTAATCCTTTTTTTCATTGCAGGGGGTAATTTTTTTAAATAAGGGTTGATTTGACTAAAGCGATTCATAGTCTACTGTAAGGCCGCTGAGTTTTTTGACCTGATTAATTAACTAAAGGATATGTATCCAAACTGTAAATAAATAAATAACTACAAATAAAAAACTAAGAATCGAATTATATTTTTAAAGAATGCATATTGAAATAATGTTTATATTAATATTAGGAAGTGTTTCCAAAATATTATAAAAAAATGTATCAATTTCTATTTTCCCTGACAGCTACTCCATTTCCCTAACTTCCCTGACGAACTTTTTTTTTCTCTGACTTCCCTGACATGTGGCCACCCTGATTCACTACATTGACGAAAACGAAATTCGGATACGAATTGATTTCGAAACAATCCGAATAATTATGAAATACATACCCGATGCAATCCAAGGGAAGTTTTTTATCGGAATGAATCCAAGCTCGGATTGCACGAAAGGATTCAAGGTGGATTGAAAGGTGAGATCAAATTGAACTTGGTGTTAATGCTTGGATTGCGAAGGTGTGAAGACTTGCTTCAGATTGATTCAGATACAGATTTTTGAATCCCGAACTTTCGCCAGGAAACAACTGCAAGTAATCATCTTTATACAAACTATACGAAAATATAATTGTGACAAATTGGCTTGCAGGGAAATTCTTTTGGCTACTTTAAAGAGGCACGAGACTTTATTTGTATACGACAATATCTGGCGATCTAATTTTAAGAACATTAGTTGAAAAAAAAAAAAAAAAACAATAAACGATTTTCGCAAGTGGTCACGAGATTCTAAAAAATAACTCAAAATTCATTGACGATGTAGTAATCCACCAGGACCTCTCGATTTCCGGCCAAATGCTCTACCACTGAGTTATGTAGACGTTCCCCATGTATTCCCTTCGCAGAAAATATGCCCTGTACGCTACTAATAATCCAAAATTCATTGAAGCAATAGTAACATAACAAATTTTCAATTATTTGATACGAATTTGGAGTATTTAGGGTCAGAATTATGTTTATAGTGCTCGGTAACATCTGAAATCTTTTGTAATGAAAAATATTGCAATGTATCGTTAACTGTGTGGCAAATAATTCTCAAGAAAAGCACTGCGGCGCCCTGATATAATAAAAAAGTTGAAGAAAAAGGCAGAAATTGGGGACTAATACAGTTTTAAGAGCAGACTAATTAAATAATCACATAACTAACCATTCTTTCTGCAAGTGGCAATGTTACTCTTTTAGCTATGTTTTCGTCGGCTTGAACGGCCTGCATGACAATACTCATAACAGCCCAAAAGTAGTACGGATTCTTAGGCACTAATTTGTACAAAGCCATAGCAGTGTGTTGCTGCTTCTTGAAATCTCCTAGTCTTACATATGACATGAACAAGTGTGTGAGTAGCTCTTCATTATTTGGGTCTGCTTTTGCCGCTGCTTCATATACCTCGCTGATTTTATCAGCTGAAATATAAAGGACAGGAAAATGTTAAGTTATTGAGAATAGTGTAGTCCTGCTTCTCATATAAGGGATATTTTTCTTATGTAATACTTTTGCATCATAAAATCTGTGAATAATAAGCCGAAATGGTTGGAAAGAACAATACTGAACCATGTAGCTTTTAAGTAATATTCCATTATAAGATCAAGACTGTAGCATAGGAGATTTTTAGATACAATGTAATGCCAGTAATATACGAGGGTCAAATGAAAAGTCACGCACACTCATCTCCAGTTTATGCGTTTGAAGTATAGCTACATCTTTCACTTAGACAGTCAACGGAGAGCAAATTTCACTTTAGTAAAAAGTCATACATAGTCGATTTTTTTTTACAAAGACGTTGAGGATAACTTTATGAATATACTGCAAAAGATCCCCATCCATATATGTACGAATACGACTGTCGCTTAGGAAAGAGTTAAACAATAACTTGCTTATGAACAGAACTCGGCCATGGTTCATTCTGGGTGAAGTATGGTTATGTTAAAACAGGTTCGCAATTTTGTAGTACACAAAAAAGGTGCTACCTAGCTTAGTCGCATTACCAACGACTTTTCTATAAAATTCGGTTAAATCATGTACTTGAAGTTACGAACGTTCATTTGAACGAAATTAAAAAAAATTATTTTTCAATTTTTTTTTTGCCTAAATCAATTATAACGGCAAAGAAAATATTCTGTCGGAAAGAATTGTCGAATAAAAATTTTTTTAAGGGGTTACCTACCCTTACACATCACCCATTATTTAGACCTGCCTAATGCAAGTTTGATTGTCGATATTTGAAAATATAAAGACGTCCAAAATTCTCTTTTTTTAATTCAATAATTATAGAGTGGTTGAGGAAGTTCGGCAAGACCCCTAAAAACCACCCTTAACATATCTGCACCCAAAATGTTAAAAATGACAATTTTGATTGTCGATATTTGAAGATATAAAAACGTCAAAAATTCTCTTTTTGTATCTCACTAATTGTAGAGGGAGTGAGAACGTTCGGCAAGACCCCTAAAAACCACCCTTAATATAACCACACCTTAAATGTTAAAAATGACCATTTTGATTGTCGATATTTGAAAATATCAAAACGTGAAAAATTATCTTTTTTACCTAACTAATTATAGAGTGAGTGAGAAAGTTCGGCAAGACCCCTAAAAACCACCCTTAAAATAACCACACCTAAAATGTTAAAAATGACCATTTTGATTGTCGATATTTGAAAATATAAAAACGTCAAAAATTCTCTTTTTTTTATCATTATAATTATAGAGGGAGTGAGACCGTTCGGCAAGACCCCTAAAAACCACCCTTAATATAACCACACCTACAATGTTAAAAATGACCATTTTGATTGTCGATATTTGAAAATATAAGAACGTGAAAAATTATCTTTTTTTACCTAACTAATTATACAGTGAGTGAGAAAGTTCGGCAAGACTACCAAAAACCACCCTTAAAATAACCACACCTAAAATGTTAAAAATGACCATTTTGATTGTCGATATTTGAAAATATAAAAACGTCAAAAATTCTCTTTTTTTATCTCACTAATTATAGATGGAGTGAGAACGTTCGGCAAGACCACTAAAAACCACCCTTAATATAACCACACATAAAATGTTAAAAATGACCATTTTGATTGTCAATATTTGAAAATAAAGAAACGTCAAAAATTCTCTTTTTTTATCACTATAATTATAGAGGGAGTGAGAACGTTCGACAAGACCACTAAAAACCACCCTTAAAATAACCACACCTAAAAT
>NC_046665.1:19287485-19293604 GCF_010883055.1 Belonocnema kinseyi | reverse complement strand
ATTTGAAAATATAAAAACGTCAAAAATTCTCTTTTTTTATCTCACTAATTATAGAGGGAGTGAGAACGTTCGGCAAGACCCCTAAAAACCACCCTTAATATAGCCACACCTAAAATGCTAAAAATGACCATTTTGATTGTCGATATTTGAAAATAAAGAAACGTCAAAAATTCTCTTTTTTTATCATTATAATTATAGAGGGAGTGAGAACGTTCGGCAAGACCACTAAAAACCACCCTTAATATAACCACACCTAAAATGTCTTGCCGAACGTTCTCACTCCCTCTATAATTTTAATGATAAAAAAAGAGAATTTTTGACGTTTTTATATTTTCAAATATCCACAATCAAAATGGTCATTTTTAACATTTTAGGTGTGGGTATATTAAGGGTGGTTTTAAGGGGTCTTGCCGAACGTTCTCACTCCCTCTATAATTAGTGAGATAAAAAAAGAGAATTTTTGACGTTTTTATATTTTCAAATATCGACAATCAAAATGGTCATTTTTAACATTTTAGGTGTGGTTATATTAAGGGTGGTTCTTAGGCGTCTTGCCGAACGTTCTCACTCCCTCTATGATTAGTGAGATAAAAAAAGAGAATTTTTAACGTTTTTATATTTTCAAATATCGACAATCAAAATGGTCACTTTTAACATTTTAGGTGTGGGTATATTAAGGGTGGTTTTTAGAGGTCTTGCCGAACGTTCTCACTCCCTCTATAATTAGTGAGATAAAAAAAGAGAATTTTTGACGTTTTTATATTTTCAAATATCGACAATCAAAATGGTCATTTTTAACATTTTAGGTGTGGGTATATTAAGGGTGGTTTTTAGAGGTCTTGCCGAACGTTCTCACTCCCTCTATAATTAGTAAGATAAAAAAAGTGATTTTTTGACGTTTTTATATTTTCAAATATCGACAATCAAAATGGTCATTTTTAACATTTTAGGTGTGGTTATATTAAGGGTGGTTTTTAGGGGTCTTGCCGAACGTTATCACTCCCTCTGTAATTAGTGAGATAAAAAAAGAGAATTTTTAACGTTTATATTTTTTCAAATATCGACAATCAAAATGGTCATTTTTAACATTTTAGGTGTGGTTATATTAAGGGTGGTTTGTAGGGGTCTTGCCGAACGTTATCACTCCCTCTGTAATTAGTGAGATAAAAAAAGAGAATTTTTAACGTTTATATTTTTTCAAATATCGACAATCAAAATGGTCATTTTTAACATTTTAGGTGTGGTTATATTAAGGGTGGTTCTTAGGCGTCTTGCCGAACGTTCTCACTCCCTCTATAATTAGTGAGATAAAAAAAGAGAATTTTTAACGTTTTTATATTTTCAAATATCGACAATCAAAATGGTCATTTTTAACATTTTAGGTGTGGTTATATTAACGGTGGTTCTTAGGCGGCTTGCCGAACGTTCTCACTCCCTCTATAATTAGTGAGATAAAAAAAGAGAATTTTTAACGTTCTTATATTTTCAAATATCGACAATCAAAATGGTCATTTTTAACATTTTAGGTGTGAGTGTATTAAAGGTGGTTTTTAGGGGTCTTGCCGAACGTTCTCACTCCCTCTATAATTAGTGAGATAAAAAAAGAGAATTTTTGACGTTTTTATATTTTCAAATATCGACAATGAAAATGTTCATTTTTAACATTTGAGGTGTGGTTATATTAAGGGTGGTTCTTAGGGGTCTTGCTGAACGTTCTCACTCTCTCTATAATTAGTGAGGTAAAAAAAGAGATTTTTTGACGTTTTTATATTTTCAAATATCGACAATCAAAATGGTCATTTTTAACATTTTAGGTGTGGTTATATTAAGGGTGGTTTTTAGGGGTCTTGCCGAACGTTATCACTCCCTCTGTAATTAGTGAGATAAAAAAAGAGAATTTTTAACGTTTATATTTTTTCAAATATCGACAATCAAAATGGTCATTTTTAACATTTTAGGTGTGGTTATATTAAGGGTGGTTCTTAGGCGTCTTGCCGAACGTTCTCACTCCCTCTATAATTAGTGAGATAAAAAAAGATCATTTTTGACGTTTTTATATTTTCAAATATCGAGAATCAAAATGGTCATTTTTAACATTTGAGGTGTGGGTATATTAAGGGTGGTTTTAGGGGTCTTGCCGAACGTTCTCACTCTCTCTATAATTAGTGAGGTAAAAAAAGAGATTTTTTGACGTTTTTATATTTTCAAATATCGACAATCAAAATGTGTAAATGTATTTTACAAATATGAAGGAACAATTGAAAGAAGTTTCATATCAAAAACGTTATTTTTTACTGTTCATTTTACTGTTAATTTTTTTCAATCTCACAATTGTACAGTTAATCGAATTTTATAGCGAAGCCGTTGATAATGATAATACAAAAGTTAGAAAATTTTGGTTTACTACAAAATTGCAAATTTTTTTCAACACGCCCATGTTAGAACCAGAATCAACAGCTGTCGAGTTATTTTTATACACTTTCCAACATAGCGACCATAATCGTACATATATTTTACTCAAATCCTTCATTGCCTGAACTATTTACAAACGTGTGCAATCTTATTGGTTACTTTTCGTAAAACTTCCTTTACATTACATACTTTACTATGTCAACGAGACTAAAACAACATGTAGTAATCGATATTTTAAAGTAGTCGGGCTATTGGAAAAGCTAGTATTTTCTGTCTCCAAAACAGGTTTATTAACAATATTCAACGTGTTATAAAGCCAAAATTAACCATTTTTTGAGCCCGCGAAAGGCCTCTCCATAAGATCCCATGTTTTTTTACACGACTTTAAACAGTGATAATTCAAATTGTATCTTGGAAAGGGCCCCTACGGAAGGCATCATGTGAATGAGGACATATTTCTTGGCCAAAAAAAAAATGATTTTAATCATTTTTCATCTGACCGATCCAATAGCCGGACTACTTTAATTGTTGAAAACATTTCACCTACTGACATTCATCGTCCTTAACTGACTTTTTACTATGAGGATGCTATTGACGAAAGCACAGTGAATCATTGGGACGGGTGGTAACGGATGAAGCACAGTGAAATGGAGTTGATCAAAAATTATAATCGCAGTTGCAGTACGCCTTGCGACGATTGTTTTTTATCAGTGGGTCAACTTCATTTCGTTGTACATCATCCGTTACAGAAATTGTATTTCCACTGAGACTCTCATCAACTAAATTTGTTTTACAAATCTCAGATTCAAATTGACATAACCTCCATATTAGATCTCACTGTAAACTAACCATACTTTAAGTAAGCAAACCGTATTGTTGCATTTTTTTCTTGAGATACAGGTGAGTGTGCATTACTTTTCAGTCGACCCTCGTAAAAAAGTATTGGTTAGTTTGCAGAATAGAGGCGACGCCTCTGTTTTGGCTGGAAAATAATAATTTTTTTTTATAACAAACTATTAGAATCTTTAATTTCAACGATAAATAAAGCGATTTAATGAGGCCAAAATTTAAAATTGTTACTTTTGTTACTATGATGTCTCAAATATGGATCTCCCACGATATATCGTATTGATCATGTTTAACGAGGAGGTGGAAATGGGTAGTGATGTGACCAACATTATTTTTTTTACTACCTTACGAAAGAAATCTCAAGAGTATATGCTAAAGATTTTTAAGGCTCTGACAAATTCTCCGAAGACACTCAGCTAGATATATTTAAAGATCCAGGTAACTCGTTTAAATGTTTTGAAGAATTTAAAATGACCTTTCCGAAATAAAAATACGATCACAAATAAGAAGCAGAGAGGCCGAAATTTAAATAACAATTCGATTATAAATAACAAGCAGGGAGGTTATCTCAATAGAGTAGCCTCTCAAGGGTCCTTTGTAAAGCTTTCGCCCTATCGATAGAAATCTCTGAGTATTCTCTAGCGAAATAGCCTGACCCATTTGAGACTATAAGCAGAGTCGATTTGAAACAATTTAGTCTCAGAGATAGTCTGAGAGATTTGGGTCTTTTTAGTGGTAATTTTAAGAATGGTGTGACGGTAATATAATGTTCCTTTTGTATTCGTCACGTACCGGGCGGGCAGAGTTATTTACAGTAGTTTACCGTCGCTAATCCGACTCTCCCTTTTTAAATTTCTCTTCAAATTATTACACCTTTTTTTCTTAATTTAATGAATTTTCTCATTATACTTATTTATAATTATAACTTATATGCTAATGTACCATTTTCTAGTTGAATTAAAAAATGTTGTGTTTTTGACGTATCTCATTCCATTTACGAGAAACGTCGTATTAATTCCAATTTTAAGCATTTAAAAAAAAAAGTTAGATATCTGAAATCATGGAAACTCGCAGATTCCGAATTATTATGTTTTAGGCTGTTAACTATGAAATTAAAAAAATCTACTTCTAAATTTTAATCCAAAAGCTTAACAAAGGGCCCTTGAGTGTCGGCTATTCTATTGATATAGTCCATCTGCTTGTTATTTATGATCGAATTCTTATTTCAATTTCAGCCTCTCTGCTTTTTATTTATGATCGTATTTCTATTTCAATTTCGGAAAAGGCATTTTAAAGCCTTTATAACATTTAAAGTAACTACCTGGACCTTTGAATATATGAGAATCTTTAGAATATACTCAGAGATTTCTTTCGGTAGGGTTGATACAACGTTTCTCGGAAATGGAATGAGATACGCCAAAAAAGACAATTATTTAGAATTCAAATCGAAAACTGTATATTAGTAGGTAAGCTAAAATTATAAATGAGTATAATGGGAAAATTCATCAATTGAAAAAGTGTTAATAATTTAAAGAAAAATGTGAAAGGGAGAGTCGGGTTAGCGACGGTCAACTACTGTAAATAACCCTGCCCGCCCGGTACGTGACGAATACAAAATAACTATTATATGACCGTCGCATCACTCTTAAAAGCACCTTGAAAAGGAGCCAAATCTTTCTGACTACCTCTGAGACTAGTCATTAAAATCGAACCTGCAGATAGTCTCAAACCGGCCAGACTATTTCGCCTGAAAATACTCCGAGACTTCTATCAGTAGGATAGCCATAGAGTGCCTTACCGCCCCCATGAAACGTTGGAAAAGGATAGGGTTTTGACCAAATTTACTGAGTGTTTACAGACAGTGTACAGTTTTGTACACTTAAAACTGAACGAACCACATTAGAAAAAAAATTAAAAGTTACATTTCTGACTTATTTTTTTTTGTACAAAGATGAAGAACTTAAATAAAATCAAGAAACTTACGTCGGTGTATTTCTCTGTAGCAGATACTCATCGCCTGTAAGGTAGAATCTTCGCAGGGTACTTCCAACCTGACTTTATCCATGATAACTTGACATTCGGTTTCCTTGCCGAGTCGTAGGAGGGCCAATGCTTTGAGAACCCTTGCACATTGATGACCCGGTTGCTTCCTGAGAACCTTGTCCGCCTCTTGGAGGGCCTTTTTATTGTTTCCGTAGTCTAACCAGTCTAAAATATCAGAAATAATGAACCAGTGTTACATAACCTAGTTTCCGGTATATATAAGCTACAAACGTGCTCAAAATAAAAATA
The DNA here is from genome assembly GCF_010883055.1 of Belonocnema kinseyi. Taxonomy (NCBI): domain Eukaryota; kingdom Metazoa; phylum Arthropoda; class Insecta; order Hymenoptera; family Cynipidae; genus Belonocnema; species Belonocnema kinseyi. The sequence goes on along the minus strand of NC_046665.1, from coordinate 19,288,051 downwards.
ATATAGCCTGAGTTGATCGCCTCCATGTATTTTTTTGTAACTATTTTCAATTTACCGTAAATTGGTCGCAACCGACGTTCATTCACTACGTTATCCACATGGACCTTGGACGCCATAGTAGGGCTCTATTCTATTACTTGAAATTTATGCTTTTCGTCAGTTTTTGCCTTTTCGCAAAACCAGGGTGGGAACCACAGAGTAATCACACAAGCACCAGCGTGACAAATGCGCACACGGGATGGGGTTCGTAATGCAAAACTAATAAGTGGCAGCACTAGTAATTGAGGTACTATATTAGATTGGAATATGCAAGCTGCCATTTTGGTTCCCGCTAAATTCAAAATCGCAAAATTGATATCGAATTACATAAATACATTTACATGATAAAGATTATTTATTTTTGAATTATACTCAAGCCTTGTTCTCAAAACATAAATTATTAATAAAATTACATGGGACATAATATATGATACAGTCTGTCAAGTTAAAGCGTGGGTGGCTTTACTCGCAGTCGGTAAGGTGTATCGACATGATTTTGGTGTCAAAATATTAAGAAGAGCTCCCTC
>NC_046665.1:19284243-19287385 GCF_010883055.1 Belonocnema kinseyi | reverse complement strand
CGTGAACTTTGCACAAAAGAATTAAAAATTTAAATTTTCGACAGCAAAGATTAATTTTCTTGTAGTTAACAAAAAATAATTTTTAAAGAAATTTTTCAAAGCTCTTGAAAATTCCTTGCAATTTCAAAAATACCCTAAAATATTTTAAATCCTTAACAATCACTTACTAAATTAATGAATTCAATCGAAAATGCCTTGAAATCTATTAAAATCTCCTAAGATACATCAAATCCTTTAAAATCTCATATTAAATTACTGTAATAAATTAAAAATTAATTCGCATCTTTTAGAACATCCTCAAATATTTAAAAGCCTTAAAAATCTTTTTAAATTTCTTGAATTTTTTTCAAGTTTCAGATTGAAATTTACGAAACTTTGGACAATTTTAGGAGGGTTATTTTTACAAATTCCAAAGTACTTTAAAAATCTTTTTAAAAAGTTCTAGGTATTGCAAAAGATTTTGAAAGATTTGAAATAATTTTACAAGATTCCAAGGAATTTGAATTCATTTCAATAATTCAATATGAAATTTTAAAGGATTTAAAATATTTCAGGATATTTTTAAAATTTCAAAGAATTTTCAAGAGCTTTAACAAAAAATTTCAAGAGATTTCAAAAGATTTTAAATATTTAAAGATGTTTTACAAAATGTCTAGTAATTTTTAACTTATTTTTATAAAGTTAAGGAATTTTAAAGAATTTTGCAGACTTTAGCAATGTTATTTCTAAAAATTCCAAAGTACTTTAAAAATATTTTTTTAAAAGTTCAAGGTATGTCAAAATATTTTGAAGGAATTGCAGTATTTGAGAGTATTTTAAAATGCTCCAAGGAATTTGCGATTGATTACGGTAATTTAATATGAGATTTTAAAGGATTTGATATATCTTAGGATATTTGAATAGATTCTAAGGAATTTTAAATTGATTTCAATAATTTAGAATGAGATTTTAAAGGATTTGAAATAAACAATATTTGAAATATTTCAGGGTATTTTTAAAATTGCAAGGAATTTTCAAGAGCTTTGAAAAATTTCAAGAGATTTTAAAGGATTTAAAATATTTTAGGATGTTTTAAAACATTCCAAGGAATTAGCAATTAAGTTCAGTAATTTAAACCGATTTTAAAGAATTTTAACGATTTTTTTCATCTTTTCTGGTTGAATGTGGAACTATTTTTGTTAGAAATAAAGTTTTTTTTTTGTTGATGATTCATCAATTTAGTTGAAAGAATTTGTTCTCTGAAAATTTAACTATTTTATAGAAAATTCTTTTTGTTTTTGGTTAAAAATTTTTTTTTACTACAAATTTAACTATTCTATGTTTCGTTGAAAAGTGATCATTTTAGTTGAAATTTTTGTATTTTATTGAATACACGCTTTTCTTGGTAGAAAATTAATCTTTTTTGTTGGAAATTTAACTATGCTTAAACATTAATTTCTTAAAAATAGATTTTATGCTTTCACGATGATTCATTTTGATAAAAAGAGATATTTCGGGTTTCACTCGTGTAAAAAACTACGAATTGTTTGCCGACATATCGTGAACATTACAGTTCACATCGTGAGGACTGACCTAAAACTGAGGTATCAGGTCATGTTGTTCTTAGGTATACTCTCTACGATGCCTGTGATTGACCAGAGCGCCCCACCGTGGGGACTAGTCTAACTTGATTGGCTAATCAAGTCTTTTTTTAAATCCGGGAGAACGGAAAGCCAAATCGGATTGGTATTATATCCCTTGTCCCTATTTATGTTATTAGGGTGTTTTAAGATTTCGATCGCTTCTCTACGTTTCTTGGAAATTTGTTGTGTGTTTTTGCAATGACTGTTGTTTCATCAAATAAAATGTTATGTCCTGTTTCGATATGATGTTCAGCTAGTGCTGATTGCGCGAAATGTTTTAGCCTGACTTTACTCTCATACTCCATAATACGTTGGCTCACCGCTCTCCCATTTTCTCCAATATAGACTTTGCCACAGGCTGTGGTCACTAATCTAGGCAACCGTAAAGATACATACTTTGATCCTGTTTTGCGGGCTCGTTAGATGGCTCTGTAGTACTTTTCCCCGCTCACGTCACTCAGGGGCCAAAGTTTGATCTATCTCTCTTACTCCTTCGTTGTTTTCCGAACGTCAGCACATGTGAAACCTAACCAATTAAGAACTGTTTGAGAGCTCATATCTAATTTGTTGTCATCATTTTCGACCTGGTGATTATCGTTGTAGTACACAACTGAATACTAAAAGAGGGAGCGGTACCTTCTGTATTATTACCATAAAAACAAAGTAATATTTTGAGAAAGGAACCTGCCGGTAAAAAAATTGATGTCGAAAATGATGACAAAATTTAAATGAAAACCAGAGATGAGGTGGGATTGCTCATGGAATGGAATAAGAGACTCCGTCAAAATCCGACTGCTAAAAGCGCCCTCTTGGTTTGTGGGTCAACTCCTCGGAGTTACTTCGCAGTTTTCGGCATTTTTCAGACGTTCCGCGTCGGTAATTGCTTAAGTTAGAGAATTTTAAAAATGAGTTACCACCGCAGTTACAATTACAGGAGTTACCATAAATGTAAATGATGTGCTGCATATTTATTTATCACTCGAATATTGAGTGTTCATTATATAATTATTCTAATGATTCACAATTATTAGCGAGTAGTTATATAATGAAAACTAATTATTTATTTTTAAAATTAAAATTTTAAATATTATATCGTTACATAGCTATTTATATGCTATAAATCATAAATTATGACTTATAATTTTAATACATCACCGGAAAAAGTTTTATGTTCACCTATTTTTTAATGACTGATAAGTTTTATTTATTTTAATTATGACAGAGCTAAACATTTTTCTCTTTAAAATGTTGAATGCTATCAAAATTCAAAATTCTGTATAAAATCAAGCAGGGGATAAATCCAATTTGTCCATTTTATAAAGAATTTTAAGATTTCTTTAGAAACAAAAAAATAGTATATTTTCAATAATAATACCTTAAATTTTTCTCTAAAACGCTAAAATTAAGTAACTATTATAACATATGTTTATCAGTTACGGATTGTATTAATTAATATATAGTTTGTAGCTAAAATACATATATACTTTTACAAATTTATAGTGTTTTAAAACGAAATTTAA
>NC_046665.1:19282033-19284143 GCF_010883055.1 Belonocnema kinseyi | reverse complement strand
ATACACCTGAAAAACATAACCTCAAAATCGACGCATGCATGAAATTAAGAATCACGCGAAATATCATAATCGGCAATTTCTTTCAAATGGGGGTCGAGATAAAGATAGAAGACCACCGAAGTTTTCCGAAGCTTTCAGATCGGCATTTATCGTGCAGCAGAAAACCTGAGAAAATCGAAGTTCGAGTCGTGCATTTTCGGCTTACACACGAACTTACAGTGATAATAATTCACCTTCTGTCTGTGAATGCGGTTACATATCTGGGATCACTGATCGGACACTGTGAAAGCACGTAGTCTAACCCTTCAGCCAATCGGCGTCGAGTTACAGGTGCGTCTCGATATGATGTCTTGTCGGTGCTCTCGATAGCATACTAATGTTTTCGGATTCGTCGGCTCTGGGCTAGTCACCTGATTCTTATAGCAGAGATGAGGTGGGAGATTGCTTATGCCGTGTATTTGATTTCGACCGACTTACCCCAGCGTGCCCTGTTTGCCTTAGTCTTCCAGGAACTAAAATTGAAGGTCCAAAAGCGCGCCCTGTTTGCCTTATTGTTATTTTTCGGGGACTAAAATGAAAGGTGGCTTACCTGCCACTCACTTGGTAAAGCAGGGTACACTTTGACAAAGTCCGTAGAGAAGATCGGAGATGGTAACAATAATACATAATAAAATAATAAATTAAGAAAAATGTATCAAATCTACTCCTTTAAAATTAATTATTTAACTAAGCTTTGGCTCCAGTTCTTAGAATAATATAATTATTAATTAATTTATAATTAATACTGTGAATAATTATACCTAATTATTTTGATCCGTGCTATTTAAATTTAAATTCATTATTGTGTTTTTAAAGATAAGGAGTTTATATAATAATAATTAGAGTGTGATCTTCAATTCAATAGATTCTATATATTAGAAGCTATTCAATATCAATATTATTAATATTTTACATAATTTTCATTAGATAATAAAGCTTTAACTTTGACCAATTTTTAATTTTAAAATTGTAATCGCTTCGAATTAAAAATTATTTTTCAATTACATTATTCAATTTTGATCACTCTAAATTAGTCTACTTTTAAAAATTGAAGTTCGTCATTTTTTTCAGAGATTCCAGACCACTGTACGGTGGGACGACTCCTTGTAAGATTTGACAAGTTTACGCCTGTGGCGTAGAAAGTATTTGGGACTCTAATCTATAATGCAGCTAGCCCATTCATCTTTCGGGAAACTATCCTTTGAAACAGTCAGGCCTGTGGTTGTAAAAAGTAGAAATATAGGCGGGAAGTCTCTACGAGTCTAGGACTCTCGGTAGATTACTGGGGATGAGTATTCCATAAATTTCGCTGGATAAGCAGCGAAATTTAGCTGTTATTCAGTGAAATTTCACTGATCAGCCGCTACATTTCACTGTTTTAGCAGTGTATATACGCTGATTTGAATGAGACATATACTGATTCAGATTTAGAGAGTACAAAGAAGACGAATTCTCAACAAAATACAGGAATGTTCAACTCAGAAAGGACAATTTTCATACAAATAGTTTCATTTCAAATGAAAGATATAAATTTTAAACTAAAAATGAAGTAGTTGCATTTTCAGTTAAAAAAATCATTTTCAACAAAATAGTCAGATTTTCAATCAACGAGATGAATTTTCAACTGAATTGAAGGAATTTTCAACTTTATTCGTTAATTTTTTTTAAACTTTCAACAAAATAGCTTCATTATTGACTGCGTTTAGTTGAATTTTCAGTTAAATAAATCATTCTATCGACCAACAAGGCGAATTGTTAACAAAATACAAGAATTTTCAAGGAAATAGCATTTGAATTTTTAACTACAAATATTAATTGTCAATCAACAAGACGAACTATCTACCAAAAAGACGAATTTTCAACCAAAAGAAAAGCTCATACGCGCGCTCGGCGCGCCAATCACTACTTTGCTTGCAACTATTTTATTTGGAAATAAAATTCAATAAAATACCACAATAATTATTTTTACTTTAATAACTTCTATTTGTTCACGGATTCGCGTGGGTACCCTCTTACGATGCAGAATAAATGATTGTGCAACACAAAACATTTTTATCAAATGTTTAGGCAA
>NC_046665.1:19277200-19281933 GCF_010883055.1 Belonocnema kinseyi | reverse complement strand
TGAAGTTAATATTATAACTATAAAACAATATATTAATATTAATTACTAATTGACTAACTTTTAATAGAAATAGTTAAACTTTCAATAGTTTTCTGCAAAAAAAAAATAATTTTCAATAAAATACAGAAATAGAAAAAAAAATTTTAACATTTTTTTAAACAAAAAGATAAATTTTCATACAAAAGGCTGAATTGTATACTGACAAAAGGCATTTTTAATAAAATACATTAATTTTGCACAAAAGAAATTTATTTTCCAACAAGACTAATTTTCTATACAAGAAATTATAAAACAATGAAACAAAAACTCTTCTCAAAGATTCTAAACTTGACAGCCAAACAATATATAACTTAATACCTACTAATTCCATCTATCCAAGACTTTACGGGCTCCCAAAAATCCACAAAGAAAACATGCCACTCAGACCGATCGTCAGCGTTATAAACTCACCAACTTACAACCTAGCACGCTTCCTCGCTGCAAAGCTAAATCCTTTTGCAGGAAACTCCATCATTCACGTCCAAAACTCATTTGACTTTATTAAACAGATACAAAGGATTCACATTCAACCCCAAGACATCATAGTTAGTTTCGACATAGTATCTTTTTTTACGAATGTACCAATCTCGGGTACAATTAATATTATGAAATCTTTCACAAAATTCCCTTTCGAGCTCGTATCTTTGATAGGACACTGTCTCAATAATACTTACTTCTCGTTCCATAACCAATTCTACGAACAAACCTCAGGGGCAGCAATGGAATCCCCAATCTCACCTGTAATAGTTAATGTCTTTATGGAACATCTAGAAACTAAAATCTTCAACCAAGCCAAACTTAAACCAGAATTCTGGTTCCGTTACGTTGATGACACATTTGTCATCTGGCGACATGGACGAGATGAACTAAATAAGTTTGTCGATTTTATCAATCAATTACATCCTAATATCCAGTTCAACATGGAAATAGAACAAAACAGAAAATTGCCTTTCTTGGACGTATTAGCTTACAAAAAATCTGATAACACATTAGGACATAAAGTTTACAGAAAACCCACGTATACAAACAGATACCTACATGCCTCCTCCCACCATCACCCATCTCAAAAACAAACTTTAAACAAATCCTAATACAGAACGATTACACAAGCAAACAAATTGATAAAGCAATAAGAAAACACACTCAAAAAAGCAAGACAACACAACCTACGAAAGAAAGAGAGAGAAAAATGACCACCACCCTACCCTACATCCAAGGTGTCACAGAACAAATAGGAAAATTTCTCAACCAACACAATATCCAAACCATATTTAAACCGCCTGCGAAAATAGGACACAGAGCTGCCAGATCGTGGATCAAATTTACCCCCACCATATCTACCGTTTGGGAGTCGCAAACAGAAGGTGCATGATTACCACTGTGAGTTCGTATGTAAGCCGAAAATGCACGATTCGACTTCGGTGTTCTGCTATACGATGATTGCCGATCTGAAGGCTTCGGAAGATTTCGGTGGTCTTCTACTTATATCTCGCTCCCCATTTGAAAGAAATTGAAGAAATTGGCGATTTGGATGTTTTGCGTGATTCTGAATTTCATGCATGCGTCGATATATAATTAAATGTTAATGTTAATGTTAATATATAATTAATGTTAATATTGTAATTATAAAATATTATATTAATATTAATGAATAGTTGACTAACTTTTAATAGACATAGTTAAACTTTCATCTGAAACAATTAGTTTTCTGCAACAAAAAAATTTTGAATCAAATAAATAAGTGAACAAAAAACATTTTTTAAAATTATTTTCAACATAATAGTAAAATTTTAAATCAAAAAATTACATTTTCATCCGAAAAGCAAAATTGTATACTAAAAAAAGGCATTTCTAATAAAATACATGAACTTTGCACAAAAGAAATTTATTTTCCATGAAGACTAATTTTCTGAACAAAAAATTAATGTTTAATCATAGTTAAATTTTCGACAACAAAGATTAATTTTCCACCAAGAAAGAAGAGTATTCAATAAAATACAAATAATTTTAACTAAAAAAGATCACTTTTCATTTAAATATAGAATAGTTAAATTTGTGATGAAAAAAAAAAATTAATTTTTAACCCAAAAGAAAATTAATTTTCTATAAAATAGTTACATTTTCAGAAAACAAATTTATCCAACTAATAGATGAATCATCAACCAAAAAAAAATATGAGAAAATAAAAGTTAAAATTCTTTGAAATCGCTCGAAATTATTGAAATTAATTGAAAATTCGTTGAAATGTTTTAAAATATCTTGAAAATTTTTGAATCCTTTAAAACCGCTTAAAATTTTTGAAATCTCTTGAAAATTCCTTACAAGTTTAAAAATACTTTAAAAGCTTTCAAATACTTTAAAATCTCATACTGAATTATTGAAATCAATTGAAAATGCCTTGGAATCTATTAAAATATCCTAATATATATCAAATCCTTTAAAATCTCATATTAAATTACTGTCAAAAATTGAAAATTCCTTGGAACCTTTTAAAATACTCTCAAATATTTCGAAACCTTCAAAATATTTGGAAAGACCTTGCCAACTTTTAAAGATTTCTTACGTACTTTGGATTTTTTTTAAATAACCTTTCCGAAATTTGTTTAATTCTTTGGAATTTCTGTAGATTATAAAAATAAATTCAAAGTGCCTTGACATCTTTTAAAACATCCTCAAATATTTAAAATCCTTAAAAATCTTTTGATATTTCTTGAAATTTTTAAAAGCTCTTGAAAATATCTTGAAATTTTAAAAATACTCTAAGCGTTAGGAGAAACTTTATAATGAGTTTCAGGACTAAAATGCTAATTAAAACATAGTATTTCAAAAGATTTTAAAGGATTTGAAAAATTTTAGAGAATTTTAAAAGGTTCCAACGAATTTTCAATGGATTACAGTAATTTAATATGACATTTTAAGGGATTTGATATATTTTAAGATATTTTCATAGATTTCAAGTAATTTTCAAATTATTTTAATAATTTAGTGTGAGCTTTTTAAGGATTTGAAATATTTCAGGGTATGTTTCAAATTTCAAGATATTTTCAAGAGCTTTAACAAATTTAAAAGATTTAAAAAGATTTAAAAAGATTTAAAAATATTTAAAAAGATTTATAAGGATTTTAAATATTTGAGTATGTTTTTTAAAATGTCAAGGAATTTTCAACTGATTTTCATAATTTATGGGAATTTCAAAGAATGAACCCAATTTTAAAAGGGTTATTTAAAAAAAATTTAAATACTTTAGAAATCTTTAAAAAAATAAGTTGCAGGTGCTTCAAAAGATTTTAAATGATTTGAAAAATATTAGAGAATTTTAAAAGATTCCAAGGAATTTTCAATTAATTACAGTAATTTAGAATGACATTTTAAGGGAGCTTTTTAAGGATTTTAAATATTTCAGGGTATTTTTTAAATTTCATGGAATTTTCAAGAGCTTTGAAAAATTTAAAAGATTTCAAAAGATTTTTAAGGATTTTAAATATTTGAGCATATTTTTAAAAATGTCAAGGAATTTTCAACTGATTTTCGTAATTTAAGGGAATTTCAAATAATTAAACAAATTTTAGATGGGTTATTTAAAAAATTTTTAATACTTTAGAAATTTAAAAAAAAATAAGTTGTAGGTGTTTCAAAAGATTTTAAAGGATTTGAAAAATTTTAGAGAATTTTAAAAGATTTCAAGTAATTTTCAAATTATTTTAATAATTTAGTGTGAGCTTCTTAAGGATTTGAAATATTTCGGGGTATGTTTTGAATTTGAAGATATTTTCAAGAGCTTCAACAAACTTGAAGATTCCAAAAGATTTTTAAGGATTTTAAATATTTGAGAATATTTTTTAAAATGTCAAGGGACTTTCAACTGATTTTCATAATTTAAGGGAATTTCAAAGAATTAAACCAATTTTAAAAGGGTTATTTTAAAAAAATTTAATACTTTAGAAATCTTTATTAAAAGTTCTAGGTATTTGAAAATATTTTAAAGGCTTTGAAAAATTTGAGAGAATTTTAAAAGATTCCAAGGAATTTTCAATTAAATACAGTAATTTAGAATAATATTTTAAAAGATTAGATGTATATTTAAAGATATTTTCATAGATTTCAAGTAATTTTCAAACGATTTCAATAATTTAGAGTGAGATTTTAAAGGATTCAAAATATTTTGAAGGTTACGAAATTTTCTATTGATTTCAATAATTCAGTATGAGATTTTAAAGGATTTGAAAGCTTTTAAAGTATTTTTAGACTTGTAAGGAATTTTCAAGACGTTTATTTTCTCATATCTTTTTTTGGTTGATGATTCATCAATTAGTTGGATAAATTTGTTTTCTGAAAATGTAACTATTTTGTAGCAAATTTATTTTCTTTTTGGTTAAAAAAGATTTTTTTTTTAACCACAAATTTAACTATTCTATATTTCAATGAAAAGTGATATTTTTTAGTTAAAATTATTTGTATTTTATTGAATACTCTTCTTTCTTGGTGGAAAATTAATCTTTGTTGTCGAAAATTTAACTATGATTAAACATTAATTTTTTCTTCAGAAAATTAGTCTTCATGGAAAATAAATTTCTTTTGCGCAAAGTTCATGTATTTTATTAGAAATGCCTTTTTTAGTATATAATTTAGCTTTTCGGATCAGTTAGTCAACTATTCATTAATATTAATATAATATTTTGTAATTACAATATTAA
>NC_046665.1:19275761-19277100 GCF_010883055.1 Belonocnema kinseyi | reverse complement strand
TCGTTGATTGAAAATCTGACTATTTTGTTGAAAATGATTTTTTTAACTGAAAATGCAACTACTTCATTTTTAGTTTAAAATTTATATCTTTCATTTGAAATGCAACTATTTGTATAAAAATTGTCCTTTCTGAGCTGAACATTCCTGTATTTTGTTGAAAATTCGTCTTCTTTGTACTCTCTAAATCTGAATCAGTATATGTCTAATTCAAATCAGTGTATATACACTGCTAAAACAGTGAAATGTAGCTGCTGATCAGTAAATTTCACTGAATAACAGCTAAATTTCGCTGCTTTTCCAGCGAATATACGCTTCTAGTCCCTTATTTTATTATTTCTGTAAACCATAAATCTGTAAACGGGTAATCTGTTACGTAATTTAAGTATAGCTCTGCAATTTTCCTTCTTCTCATATTCTATAATAGTTTCTGCTTATACAAGGAAAGGATCCTATCATATGTAGGTGGACCAAACGATTTTGGAGGCCGATAGAATTTTCTTCAAGGATCGAAATATTTTAGTATTATATTCTTACCATTCACAATTAAGCCATTATTTGCCTTTCGTTTTTGTCAAATCTCCACGTTTTTAGATCCCCTGAATCCGAAAAACAGATTTTTACGATTGTGTTTGATGCCTAATTAACAATTAAGTTTCTTTTGCGCATGTCAAATATAATTTAAAATACTGTTGTGTACACGTCTCGCTTGAATAAAAGCAATATTGTATGCCAGATCTTAAATTTTTCTTAATTTCATTATGCATATTAATATTACATATATCTAAACCTTGAAGTAAAAAAACGTGATGAATGAAATTCTATAGAAAATTCAGATCAAATTCAGATAGAAGAATTTCATTTTACCCTCATCGCGAAATACCTTAAAAATGCGTTTTTTACGTTTCATTCATATTTAAAAAATATGAAAAGTACATTGTTGGATGAATTCACATTTTAATAATGAGAATAATAACTGGCAAATTCTAAACAATTTTATGCTGATTAAAAAATGTCCATTCATTTATATTGAACTTATCGGAAAGTTCTTCCTTTGAAAAGAACAACTTCTGTAAATCATAATAAACGTGTTAAGAAAATTCGATAAGAACAGAAATAAATATTGAAGTTCACCCCCATCATGGAATACTCATCCCCAGTAATCTACCCAGAGTCCTAGACTTCTAGAGACCTAGGACCTAGAGCAGTGGTCGGCAAACTTTTTGCTTCATTTTCAGGAATGGTCAGGCTCCACCCGACTTAATTTTTTCTACTACTTTTCGGTCTATTCATGTACCTTAATGTGAGTGAGCTTACTCCAGCAAGGGTCTTTTGTCCACAG
>NC_046665.1:19271550-19275661 GCF_010883055.1 Belonocnema kinseyi | reverse complement strand
TTACATGTCTTTGGAATCGGAACAATACGTAGATGCCAAATATATTACTTTTAAGTCACTGATCGCAAAATTACGAATTTTTAAATCTCACATTTTTTCCCAATTTATAACAAAGGACCCCTGAGGAAAGGGATGATCTGGCCAAGCACGCAGGCACTGCCCTGAGAGTAGGTCACAGGGCAGCCAGGGCAGGCTACCCTGCCCAAGGCAAGAGCGTGCCGACCACTGACCTAGAGACTTCCCGCCTATATTTTTAATTTATACAACCTCAGGTCTGACTGTTTCAAAGGATAGTTTCCCCAACGATGAATGGGCTAGCTGCATTACAGATTCGAGTCCCAAATATTTTCTACGCCACAGGCGTAAACTTGTCAAATCTTACAAGGGGTTGTCCCACCGTGCTCCAGATGCGCTAGCGACTATTTACTTGCAAAATACCGATGTGTTTTACGCAATTGGCATATTACAAATTTAGGATGGTTAATATTTCTTAATGAAGCTTTACATTATTGATATAATAATTACTATATGATTTTATTAAAAATGGTTAAAGATCTAGCACGTCAAAGTATGTCAATTCAAAAATGTGCACTAACTTATTTAAGTCCAATTGATTTTGACTTAAATTGACACTATTAAAAGCTGACATTATTAAAACTTAATCTGACATTATTAAAAGAACGGTTAAATGCCATAGAAATCGGAACAATTTCACAAGTTTCGAAAAGACTTAGCATAGATTTAAAAGATTTTATAAAGTCTTCTATTATTCGACAATTAAGATTTCAAAGATTTCTGGTCGATTTAAAAGACTGCATAAGGACTTCAATTATTTTAAAGAGATTTCATTAAGGTTTTATTAATTTAAGAAATATCATCGAATATTTCAAAAGTATTTCAAATAATTTGCAAAGAGTTTTAAAAAATTCACAAAAATTTCAATGATTTCTCAAAATTTTCAAAGATTGAACCAGATTTCAATAATTGCCTAATGATTTTGCAAAGATTTTTAGAGAATTCACTACGATTTTAGAAAGATTTCACAAAATTTGCAATGATTTCCCAATGACTTTAAAGATTTCACAAAGCTTACAAGTATTTCGCAATGATTTAAAATAGATTTCAAAGATTGAACAAATAATTCCAATGACGTCCTAATGATTTTACAAAGATTTCAAACATTTCGGAAAGATCTAGGATATGTTTAGAAGATTTCACAGATATTTCCATTATTTTACAAAGGCTTCTATTATTTCACAAAGTTTTCAGCAATCTCAAAGATTTTAAACATTTTGAATAGATTTAAAAAAGTTATTTCGCAAAAATTTCACGAAGAATTTACAAAGGTTGCAATAATATCTCAAGGATCTTATGAAGACTTTACAAAAATTTCAAATATTTCGCAAAGATTTCGGATAAATATAAAACAATTCGGAAAGGCTTCTATTATTCCACATAGATTCCAGATAGATTTTAAAGATTAAACAAAGCAAGAAAGAACTGAAAGGTTTCTATATCCTACGATCGGATGAGTTTAAGCATTTTATTTATGAGTAGGCAAATCAAGACTTTGGCCATCCCTGGTCGATTTCTATGGGAGGCATTGGGGGCAGTATCCATTTCATCGCGGTGTACCTGCTCGTCTTACCCTCTCCACTCGACCTCTCCTCACGTTCCTGACTGAGCGAGATTGTCATGCCGGGCTTTACCAGCGGGGGGGGGGGGCTTTGTCCTAATGAGGCATAAAATGCCATGCATAAAGATGTTAGAGTTTTGCAATCAGCAAATTCAAAATATCACATTCGGATTCTGTGTTTTTTTGCGATTCCAACGATATGTAACTTGCAATTAAAATATTGAAATTAGATTAAGTTATGGCAGATATTAGTTTGTTTTGACCCTGACTAGATAGCATTATAGAGTTTTCTGTAGAATAGTTGAAAATGCATCAGTTTATTTGGTTGAAATTTCGCCTGTTGACAATTTAATAGAATATAGGGATTTTCAACCAGCTACCTAGAAGAATATTATACTTGAAACCAAGTGTTTGAATTTTTAAAGCAGAAAGACGAATGATTAACAAAACAGTACACAATATAAGTTATTTATTATACACATACAGATTTAGACATTCAGATTAATTTTATAATATTAAAAATGATGGTCGATTCTTGGACAATCGAACAGAACTAGGGGGTGTAAAAAAAGGATTTTGAAAAATAGGGGCCACACTAGTGTATTAAGCACAAGGGCAATTTATTAAAAGCAAATTAAACTTCACTTTGCAGGGAATAGAATTAAAATGAATATACTTATTATAGTATATTATCACATTGAAAATATAAGTATTTGGTTTCAAGTATAATATTGTTCTAGGCAGTTGGGTGAAAATCCCTATATTCTATTAAATTGTCAACAGGCGAATTTTCAACCAAATAAACTGATGCATTTTCAACTATATGATATTTTGAATTTGCTGATTGCAAAACTATAACATTTTTATGCATGGCATTTTATGCCTCATTATGACAAAGGGGCCACCCCGCTGGCAAAGCCCGGCATAGCAATCTCGCTTAGTCAGGGACGTGAGAAGTTGAAGGGAGAAGGTAAGACGAGCAGGTACACCGCGATGAAATGGAAATCGCCCGGCATTGGCCCCTGTGTCCCATTGGCAAGGCTCCGCCGCCTTTGATGGACATAAGAATAGGAGGGGACTAGCCACATGCTACCTAACTTGGGCGCGGGGATTGATCATAGGTTACAAGGGGGAGTGGACCATGTTGGTTTGCAAAAGCAATAGAGGTTTAGCAATCCAAGATCTAGGTAGACAGCCCGCTCGTTATTTAGATCCGGAAACGACATGCCTATTCTGCCGTGATTTGGAAGAACACCGGTAACTGCAAATCGGATAAAGTCACCTGAAGCAATTAACGGTAGGCGGCTCAAGGGCCTTATCCAAAATGCAGTTAACGGTGTTCTTCCAAATCAAGACAGTATTTCTCTCCTATTTGTAGGTACATATCATATACTAAGTTTTAAAATTTATCACGATATTGACTAAGTTCTAATTGAATTTGCTTGAAATTAAAAAAAAAATTTTAATTACACTAATTCAGAGTGATCAAAATTGAATAATGTAATTGAAAAATAATGTTTCATTCGAAGCGATTACAATTTTACAATTAAAAATTTGTCAAAGTTAAAGCTTTATTATTTAATGAAATATTAGTAATTATTAACCACTTAATTAATTTCTTCTTCTTCTTTCTTCATAATGTGTCCCCTAAGGGTTTACATGACTTCCATTCCTTACAATCTTTCCGTTTAAATATATATATTTTTTACAATCTTATCCTTTCTATATATAAAATTATTTACAACTATTTACATAAAGTCTTATATCTAGTTCCTTATTTCTATTTCCTGCGATAGCGCAATTTAGGACTTGTTAGCAAGCGAGTGAGCGAGCGAACGAAAGCGAGAGTGCAAGCGAGAGAGAGAGAGCATGAAAACACAAACGCATCTTAGTCCACTTATCTTTTACTTTACCATTACTTACAATTTTCACGCTTCTAATCTAAGCGACTTCCGTTTCCTTTTTCTTTCACTTTTTTTAAACCCCCATTACCCCATCCATTCTTCTCCTAATCCATCTTCGCCTAGAATCTTAACCACATTTTCTTGACAGCTTCCTTTATCTTCAATTCCTCTCCTACATCCTTCCCATAAATGCTCCCATGTTTCCTCCTCCCATTCACATATTCTACACATTCTGTTCTCTTCTTTTTCCCAGTACATCCCCTCCCTTACCTCGTTTCCCAGTCTAAGTCTTGCTATTCTGGTCCACCTTCTCTCTCCCCATCCCTTTTCTAAATACTTTGGCAGCCCTTCCTTTTTTATCATCTTATACCATTTATTGTATTTTGATTCCTCAATCGCCCCCCATCTTTCTGTTAATTGTCTTTCCCTCTCCCTTTTTTCCAATTCTTCATATTTACTCCAGTCCCGTCTTCTATTTCTCTATCATTAAAGAACTCCCTCCTTTCTTCTTCCCACCTCGTTAATTCGATCGCCCTCCCACTCCTCTCTTCTACCTCCATCAAACACTTTC
>NC_046665.1:19269258-19271450 GCF_010883055.1 Belonocnema kinseyi | reverse complement strand
ATCGTAGACTAAAGTTCTACTTCTTTCGGTTCAGCTGAAAGAAAATCTGAATTAGTAGTTACCATTTTTATTTTTTATCAAAAGTTTAATAACAATTGATATAACTATTATTTTTCGTGGAAGTTTTCCTGAATATCGAAACGATAACTTATTAATACTAATTTGAAAAGATTTTTACGTAGGATTTCAAATGTGATATTATATTTATAGTTAATTAAGTGGGACTTCCGTTTCCGGCATGAAAGTGTAAAGTAGTGGGAATTGTGGATGCTGAGTTTTTCTGATATTGTGGTGAAATTTGAGGTGAGTGGATTGCGGATGTGTGTGGATGGGTGTGGAGGTGAGAGATCTAATTGAGGGATTGTGAGATTGCAAAGGGGAGGTAGATATTTTGGAGGATTGAGACAGATTTGTGTGGAAGTTTGTTTGGAGATTTGTGACAGGGTGGGAAGACTGTGCGGACGGATTGGTAGTAGCAGGGTTGGGTAGCGACAAAGAAAGGCGTGACAGGTAACAGACAGCGACGATAGAGGCAGGGAAGATAGAAGGCGGGAAAATTTGAATTTTATTAATGGCTAGTGGAGCGAGTATCTCCTCGGAAGAAACAGAATTAGAGCAGGAAGTCTTCAGTACGCCGAAAGAGATAAAGGAAAGGAAGGCAAGGGGGAAGTATAAAAAAACTATAGAAAAGGAAAGATTGAGAGCAAAAATCGTAGGGTCCATAGAAGCATTTATCAAAAGGAAGAGAGGGGAGAGGGAAAGCAGTGAAGAGAAGGAAGATATCGAGGCGAGTATAAAATACCAGAAAATGTTTAGATCGCCGCCGGAAAAGCAGAGTTTGGTAGGGAAAAGCGATAACAGGGAGGGTGCCGACGGTAGCGGAGATGAAAATGAAATGTCGATGAAAGAAGAAAGGCTAAGGAAATTAGAGAAGTGATGATAGAGGTAATGGGGATTTATGAAGAAAAGCAGGAGAGAAGGGGAGAGGAATTAAAGAAGGAAATTAGGCGGGAAATGGCTGAAGTTAAGAAAGAAATAAAAAAATGGGAAGAAATCAGGAAAAAGTTGGAAAAGAGGATTGAGTCATTAGAACAAAAACTAGAGAAGCAGGAAGAAATTAATAACAAAAAGGTAGATAAGATAAGAGGTAGGATGAAGAAACTTGAAAGCTCAAACGGGAATTGCGGTGGGGGCGAGAGTGGGAATATGGAGATAGAAAGGCTGAGAAACATAGAACAAAGAATGGAGAAGAATGAGAGGGAAGAAAGAAAATTGAACATAGTGATAAAGGGTATAAGATTAGAGGGGAAGGAGCTGAAGGAAGGGGTGGACGAAGTACTAAAAAGGATTGATGCTAAGGTAGAGATAGAGGAAATGCGAAATATAGGAAGGGAAGTGAGAAGAGGGGAGATAATGGTACTGGTGAAACTAAAGAAATGGGAACATAAGAGGGAGGTCATGACAAAGAAGAGGTTATTATATGGTAGTCCGGAGAGAATAGAGGATGATTTGACATGGTTAGAAAGGAAGATGCAGTATAAATTAAGGAAAATAGCGGAAGAGGAAAGAAAAAAGGGAAAGAGAGCATGGGTTTTGTATATGAGAATTCAGATAGATGGAGTATGGTGGGATTGGGATGAAGAAAGGGAAGAGATAGTAAGAAATGAGGTTCAGAGAAACTAGAAGAGGAAGGAACGGGAGATAGGAAAATAAGAAATAGTAAGAAGGAAAAAAAGATGAGAAACGAAAGTAGAGAAGAATGGAAGATTTGTTACTGGAATATAGCAGGATTAGAGAGAAAGGATAATAAAAAGGGCAGGGCAATGGGAGGAATGGTGATGGGAGTAAGGAATGAAGGGATAACAGGGAAAGATAAGAAAGACAGGAAAGAACAAAAAGAAGGATTAATAGTAGAAGAGGTAATGATGGGAGGAGAGAAATGGAAGGTAGTGGGGGTTTATGTGAACGGTGGCATGCAGGAGAAAGCAGAGAAGATGTAAGAAATGATTGAAGAAAATAAATAAGAGAGTAGGCTCATAATAGGTGGGGATTTCAATGCGAGAACAGGTGACTGAGGGGGAAGGGAATCAGGAGAAGAGAAAGGAAGAAAATACAAAGATAAGGTACTAAATGGGGAGGGAAAAAAGTTGTTAAAGAGCTTGGAGGAGTTGGGATGGTATATCTTAAACGGG
>NC_046665.1:19261651-19269158 GCF_010883055.1 Belonocnema kinseyi | reverse complement strand
TTGCACGGTGTGGTTCTCATAATATGAGATACCTGTGGTTTTTATAACACTGTCGCTGCGCGGGGGAAATTGGTTACAAAAATGTTTGTGAGTACTGCAAAATCTAAATATATCTAAATAGCAGTGAATTTATACTTCGGAAACATAGAATGAAATTTTTCATTAAAAATAATACTTTATTTTGCATTTTGTTAGCTATTTCCTGGGGTATCTCATATTATGTAAATAGTTTGACGAGTTTGGAAAAAGCACTTTTTTACATTTTTTGTATTTTCAGCATGAAAAAAATTTTTAATCAAATTTTTTATTTGAGCTTCTTATGAAAAACTAAATTTCCTTTAAAATGACCTATATTACTTTTAAATTCAGTACATAGAATTCCGACAATCACGCCAAACAGAGTTGGTATCTCATATTTGGATACTCTCCTTTATATATGCATTTTAGCTACAAACTGTATATTAATTAATACAATCTGTAACTGATAAACATATGTTATAATAGTTACTTAATTTTAGCGTTTCAGAGACAAATTTAAGGAATTATAATTGACAACATACAATTTTTTTGTTCCTTAGGAAATCTCAAAATTCTTTATAAAATGGATAAATTGGCTTTATCCTCTGCTTGATTTTATACAGAATTTTGAATTTGGATAGCATTCAACATTTTAAAGAGAAAAATGTTTAGCTCTGTCATAATTAAAATAAATAAAACTTATCAGTTATTAAAAAATAGGTGAGCATAAAACTTTTTCCGATAATGTAATAAAATTATAAGTCATAATTTATCATTTATAGCATATAAATAGCTATGTAACGATATAACATTACAATTTTAATTTTAAAAATAAATAATTAGTTTTCATTATATAACTACTCACTAATAATTGTGAATCATTAGAATAATTATATAATAAACAATATTCGAGTGGTAAATAAATATGCAGTACATCATTTACATTTATGGTAACTCGTGTAATTGTGACTGCGATGGTAACTCATTTTTAGAATTCTCTAACTTAAGCAATTACCGACGCGGGACGTCTGAAAAATGCCAAAATCTGCGAATTAACTCCGAGGAGCTGACCCACAAACTAAGAGGGCGCTTTTAGCAGTCGGATTTTGACGGAGTCTCTTATTCCATTACATGAGCAATCTCCCAACTCATCTCTGCTTATAGTTTCCGCGAAACAGCTGACGACAGTGTCCAAGTTGTGACAATGTCTAAAGCTACAGTGTCCGAGGTTCTACTGTATATAGAATGTAAATTATAAGAAATAATTTTAGAATTAGTGCAAAATATATGAACACGTAATACAAATTACTCATTGACTTTTATTTGTGGTATTTATTAAAATAACCATATTTTGCACAGTTATAAATGTAAAAATGTTTTAATTGGCAATTTACTTTCGATCCAAATGGTTCTTTTCCCAACTAAGTTACCATCAGTGCGCCTCGAGGGGCCTACCGAGAGTTGCTTACAGCGCTCCAAGTGGCTGTTGGAAAAATATATCGAGCCGAACTTTTGTACACCTTCAGGGTGCATTTATACCTCTAGTCTCTACCAGCCTGCCCGGTGCAGACAAGCAATTGCCCAAGGCTATTCACATGACCAGTTTACCGAGGAATTTTGACCGCGGGAATGGTAAATATTGATAAATTTTTTAATAAAATAAACCAAGTTTTTATTGTTTAATTTGAAAGTCATGATAATTAATTTGATTTTTATAGTATAATGTAAACATATATCAAATTCCCAACCCTGAAATGAGTATTTCAAAATGTAGATATTATTTCCTTTTAAGGGCATGTGATATTTACAGCTTACCCGGATTTTTTCCCACAAAAATGAAAATTTTTAAAAACTGAATTCGGAGATATATAAAATATCATAACGGACGTCGCCGGACTCTTTTTTGAGGGATAATAACAAAAAAAATTGTGCTAAATAAAAATTTTATGCATATGCATTATTTTGAGGTACGTCGTTTTTCACCTCTACCTTTCCGATAATCTGGAAATTATTTATGAAACAAACTGTTTTGATTGCCTGCAAACAAGGTTAGTTCCGAGGGATTATTTACTATGTTTATTTTTATGTCCAAAGTTTTCAGCCAAAAATATTGTGTAGTTTGGAAGTTACGCGCGGGTGAATTGTAACACACATAACCTCGAAATATACACGCACGTTGTTAGCAATATCAACAATTTTTTGATAAAAAAAAAAACAAAAAAAAGTGTGTGGGGACGTCCGTTAGCTTTTTCTCTACCATTTCCCAAATTCTTAAAACAAAATATTTATTATTCTAGAAAAAATGCCGGGGGAACATAAAACTGGTAAAATCGACAATTTTCTAAGTATCGCATGCCCTTAAGTACTTCATTATTATTCTGAAATGCAATATTCTAAAAATAAATTTATACTTTTGTCAGCAGTTTGAAAAATGTTGTGCAAGTGGACATAACACAACCTCTAAAATCCTACAACTGAAAATTGACTATACATAAATTGTTTGTTAGGTATAAAATATGAATGGGCGTACACAGCGACTGGCAACACCAACTCATCTGTAAACAATTGTTAGTGTATTGGAGAACAAGTTTCGATTGGGAAGGTGAATTTATGAATTATTCAATTGTTAGTGTATTCATTTTGAAATAATCATTTCAGGTTTGTGAATTTGATAGTAAATTTGATTAGTTTTCTGCTCGTGTCGCTTACTCCCTTGACTGGAAAGAGGTTATAAACCTAAAAATTCCGCTTCTATCAGATTTTGATAGTAAATTTCTTCTTCTTAACATTTTTTAATTTGTAGAAATTTTAGTAGTTTTGGAATCCACTAAAGTTATTTCAAGCTAAAAAATAAAAGTTGTTAAAAATAAGCTATGAAATCCAGCGAACTATTTTAAAGTTAATTGTAACTAGTTTTAGAAAAAGCGTCGAGGTGAACTATATTGAATACAAATTTCACAATTTTCATTGTTTATTTAACAATAGTTTTCAGGGTTTAATGATTTTTCTCACTTTAGGTAAAAGTTGCGACTATTATTTAACCCTAATGCTGTAGGGCTTATTTTATTCCTCAAAAGATTTTCTGAAAATCTCATTAGAACGTTTTTATTAAATAAAACGTTTATTTAGGGATTAAAAAATTGTTATTTTTATAAGCAGTAGATTTTCATAAGTAAAATTATTTTAATAAAACGTACTAATGGTACTTGCAGAGAAGCTTTTAGCGAATAAAATAAGCGTTCGAAATCTTAAATGGGAACCCCTATTTTTTATTGCATATTCGGATTTTTTGGATAAAAATGCGTATGATTTGTCTCACAAAGTTTTCTCGTTTCGCGATAGATGGCGCTGTAATCTACGAAATTCAATTTTTCTTCATTTTACTGTTACTGAGAATGCAAGCTTATGATTCTGCAATACATTAACAATAAAAAATACAACATTTTCATTGTGACATGACTGACCACGGAAAAAAAGAATGTTTAAAATCGCTACAGAATTATTGAACTAGTGCAATAAAAACTCGTACATAAAAAAAAATACATCGCGACGAACATAAGTAGAACCTCCTTCTTTTTGAAGCCTGTTAAAAATAAGGGCAATAGAGCTTCGGATCTCTTTGGTACTTACTATTTTGAAAAACATGCCAAAACGTATGTCCGTTCTAGAGAAGTAATTATTAAGCAATACGTTTACATTAACAGTGCTTCCTCAGTATTTCTCAATTTTGGCTCTGCCATTATTGTAGAGTGAGGTCAGCGGAGGCTTTCGAAACATTACTAAAGTGTTTACTTTTTTCTTTCTTTAAATACAGTAAATTAGAAAAAATACATTTAAGACAAAACTCATTTTATTTAGATCAAAGATTGTTCCGAATACTACTTTACAATGGATTATCTACTCGTACGAGAAAAAATTGGAATGGCTCTGGTATATGGAGAAGCTGGAAGAAATCATAATAATGCTGTCAATCTCTACGCTCAGCGTTTTCCAAATAAAATTGTGTCGCGTGCTTCATTTTATCGTACTATTACAAAATTTACTACCGATGGAAGTGTTCAATCTAAGAAAAAGACCCGTACAGCAACAGTCATTGGAGAAAATAATGAAATTGAGGTGACGGATGCAACAACTCAACAAACGCTCGAAACCGCGTAGAAGTATTGTCCACTCGGGAAAATCTATCGATAAAAAATAAGTGGCCTAAAAAAAAATACACTTTCTTCTTCAGCTTTACCTGACCGACACATTTTTCTCATGAAACTTTTTCATTCGATAATTACTACTCAAGATAAACAATAAAAACTTAAAAAATTTTCCGATCAAAAATCGATGTTTTGTAAAACACAACTCGCGATTATTCGGCCGTTTGTTGAGAAAAATGCTTGAAATTTTTATTGTACTTTATTGATATATAATCGATGACTATAAACAACAACTTTCTCGCGACAAGTTATTTCAACTAACATTTTTTTGATGAGCGTCCCACTGGTCGAAGTTGGCGAAACGTGGTTTTCGTTCGGGATCAATTTGCTACTAAATAAAAACAAACAAATTCGCTTTTTAAACAAAGTGCGTTCTTTATACTTATCGCTTATATATTGAGAATACACCGTACAAATTTCAAGCATTTTTATCATAAACGGCCGAATAATCGAGAGTTGTGTCTTACAAAACACCGATTTTTGATCGGAAAATTTTAAAAGTTTTTATTGTTCATCTTGACTCATGTTAATCAAGCACCCCGAATCGTGAGAGTCAAGGGGACTCATGTTAGTCAAGCACCCCGAAGGAAACAGAAAACTGCTACGTCCACGTCGCTGTTCATAAGTTACGCTAAGCTAAAAATAGTAGTTTGTTTTAAGGCTAATTTAGAGTATTACAGAATCGCAAGCGTGCATTCTCAGTAACAGTTAAATTAAGAAAAATTGAATTTCGTCGATTACAGCACCATCTATCGCGAAATCTAAAACGAAACGTCTTAATGGGTTTAAACTGTCTACTATTACAGAATTTTACCAATTTTCTGTAATACCAGCCGTCTAGCTTTATACGTGTCCGGTTATTTTTACAGAAAATTAAGTAATACTAGTCAGAAAAATTTTTTCAAAAATGTTCAAAATTGAAATTCTCAAAAACACCGATTTGTTTTTTTTCAAACATTGTTCTTCACTTTACTCAAAATTCCATAGAAGAAAATTCAGGAATAGTCAGAAAAATCAGGAATTCTTACGAGAATTTTTTCATTCATAAAGGGTGGACATGCTGGGGCTTACATACATGGCGTTCTGAATGCCACCCGAATTGCACGACAGCAGAAGAGAAGCCATTATGCAGGCCTTTTAAATTGCATTCTGATCGGCCATTCGGTCAAGTCCGTGCATCTTCGGATCAAGTTTATCATAGTTTCCATGGTTGCGTTCGAAACTTCAAATGGATGCAAGTATCAAAACAACGTAGGCTATGTTACATAGTAATTACAAATAATAAAATTGTTTAATTAATAATGAAGTGAGACATGTGTACTGAGAAGTTAACGTCAATTATTTTTCGTGCCAATAACATTATGGGATGTCTGCTGAGTGACAAATACTATAAAATCATAATAATATTCTGCGATCCCAATGGGCGAAGAGTGAATTGTGTTTAACGCTTATTTGCGGCAAAAAAGGTATGTTATGAATATATAGAATATGTATTCAAACACGTGAATCCGAACATAACCTCGAAATAATGACAAATCGGCCCGGCTTGTTTATTATACTTTCGCTTGTTTATTATTTGCTAAAGAAATGTTTTGTGGTTTTGTATGTTTATTACTGACAGTGCCGGCAGTAATAATTTAAACAATAATTACTCAATAATTTAACAAACATGAATTATTAATAATTTTAATAAGTAATACTTTATTCCTGAAATTAATAACTGATTTCCAAAATAAATTAGAGACTCTTTGGTGATCGAATTGTATCAAAAATAAATCTAGACAAGATATTTTAGGCTAAAATTGTTATTCCATTTTTTTAGAAATTATTCTATTTTCAAAATTGCTATCTCTGGATCTGATTTCCAAACTGGCCTTCAATCAGCCTAAAATTAATTCTAATTCATTTTGATGGTATAGTTTTATCAAAAAGATGTCTCGAAGAAATTTAATTTGCCTGAATTTAAATTAATGAAATATCTAGGGATTTTTTTGTATTTTAGAAAATGTTTTTTCAGGAACTCATCATAAAATTTGGTTTAGTCAACCAATAAAATAAATTAGAAACTTGTTAGTTATGGAATTGCATCAGAAATAAATTTAAACAAGATATTTTGGGCTAGAGTTGTTATTCCATTTTTTTTTAGAAATTATTCCATTTTCGAAATTTCTATCTCTGGATCTGATTTCCAAACGGGCATTTAATCAGCCTCGAAAATTAATTCTAATTCATTTTGATGGTATAGTTTTATCAAAAAGATATCTCTAAAAAATTTAATTTGCCGGAATTTAAATTAATGAAATATTTAGGGATTGTGAAATAAAATTTACGGAATTGGTGTCTTCATTTCTAACGGCATAATTTGAGCTTAAACGATAACTCAATGAAATACACTAAAATAACATTTCGAGTAAATTTCAATTACACTAAAAGATTTGTATTTTCTGACAAGATACCAATAATGTATGAATTGAATATTTAGAAATGATAAAATACATACTTATAGCAAAACTTTTGAAAAAATTGGAATAAGAATTCTGGCACAAAATATCGCTTCTGCATTTATTTCTGCTACACTAACAAGTCTCTAATTTATTTTATTGGTTGGTCAAACCAAATTTTAGGATAAGGTTCAGAGAAAGCATTTTCTGAAATACAAAAAAACCTCTAAATATTTTATTAATTTAAATTCAGGCAAGTTAAATTTCTTCGAGATGTCTTTTTGACAAACCTATGCCATCAAAATGAATTAGAATTAATTTTCGAGGCTGATTGAATGCCGGTTTGAAAACCACATCCAGAGATAGCAATTTCGAAAATAGAATACTTTCTAAAAAAAATGGAATAACAATTCTAACCTAAAATATGTTGTCTAAATTTATTTCTAATACAGTTCTATCACTAACGAGTCTCCAATTTATTTTATTGGTTGACTGAACCAAATTTTAGGATGAGTTCCTGAGAAAAAATTTTCTAAAAAACAAAAAAATCCCTAAATATTTCATTAATTTAAATTAAGGCAAGTTAAATTGCCTCGAGATATCTTTTTGATACACCTATATCATACAAATGAATTAGAATTACTTTTCGAGGCTGTTTGAATGCCAGTTTAGAAATCAGATCCAGAGATAGCATTTTTCGAAAATAGAATAAGTTATAAAAAAATTGGAATAACAATTCTGGCGTAGAATATCTTGTCTAGATTTATTTTTGATACAATTCTATCACTAACGAGTCTCTAATTTATTTTATTGTTTGAGTAAATCAAATTTTAGGATGAGGTC
>NC_046665.1:19256643-19261551 GCF_010883055.1 Belonocnema kinseyi | reverse complement strand
AATTACCTCGAGATATCTTTTTGGTACACCTATACCATCAAAATGAATTAGAATTAATTTTTGAGGCTGATTGAATACCTGCTTGGAAATCAGATCCAGAGACAGCATTTTTCGAAAATAGAATAATTTCTAAAAAATGGAAAAACAATTTTAGCCTAAAATATCTTGTCTAGGTTAATTTCTGATACAATTCGATCACCAACGAGTCTCTAATTTATTTTATTAATTAATAATTTATGTTTGTTAAATTATTATTGAATAATTATTGTTTAAATTAATACTGCCGACATTGTCAGTAATAAACATACAAAACCACAAAACATTTCTTTGGAAAATAATAAACAATCGAATGTATAATAAACAAGACAGGCCGATCTGTCATTATTTCGAGGTTATGTTCGGATTCACGTGTTTGTCCTAATCGCTGTAAGTAAATGTAGGTAATGTCAATTTAAAGTGTACGCAAGTAATATTTTATTTACTTTACTCAATACATATTCTATATATTCATTACAAACCTTTTTTGCCACAAATAAGCGTTAAACACAATTCACTCTTCGCCCATTGGGATCGCAGAATATTATTACTATTTTATAGTATTTGTCACTCAGCAGACATTCCATAATGTTATTGGCACGGAAAACAATTGACGTTTACTTCTCAATACACATTTCTCACTTCATTATTAATTAAACACTTTTATTATTTGTAATTACCCTACCGTAAGAAATCTCTGAGTTTTCTTTAGCGAAATAGCTTGGCCCATTTGAGTCTATAAACAAAGTCGATTTGAAACAAAATAGTCTCAGAGATAGTTTGAGAGATTTGGGTCCTTTTCAAGATCCTTTTAGTGGTCGTTTTAAGAGTGGTGCGACGGTAATATAATGTTCCTTTTGTATTCGCCACGTACCAGGTGGGCAGAGTTATTTACAGTAGTTGGTCGTGGCTAATCCGCTCTCCCTTTTTAAATTTCTCTTCAAATTATTAACACTTTTTTTTAATTGATGAATTTTCTCATTATACTTATTTATAATTATAACTTATATACTTTAAAAAAAGTTAGATATCTGAAGTCATCGAAACCCGTAGATTCCTAACTATTATGTTTTAGGCTATTAACTTTGAAATTTAAAAAAATCTACTTCTAAATTTTAATGTAAGCCCCAGCGTGTCCACCATGTATATTTAAACCTTTCAAATTTACAGGTAATCCCACCAATAATCTTTCATTTATAGAAAAAGGAAGAAGCAATTCCGCTAATAGCTTCAGATCCTGTAACGTTAACGAGGATGAAAATTTGGAGTGGGAAAAAAGCAATGCAAACGTAAACACTGAAAAGAAAAAGGAAATAGACCGTGATGAAGAAACACGTAAGTTTAGAGTTTTAAAATAATAAATTATTTTTTATGATAATAATTTCTTCGAAAACTCAACAAAATAGTTATCGACTTATTTACATATTCCATGCCAGATTGAGAATCGTCAAACCCTCATTTTTCCACTTTTTTTTTAACTAGCTCAACTTCTAAAAAGAAAAAAGCATCTCAGATACTTTTCTGAAAATGTTGCTTCCTGAAAGTCTCTCTTTCGTCGATAGACAAAGAAAATGGCAACTCCGCTAATAGCGTTAGCTTCTTTAACGTTAGCGACAATAATATTTGTGATGTAGAAAATAAGAATTAAGTCAACACTTCTTAAAAGAAGAAGGAAACTGACTGCGATACCGAATGCCGTAAGTTAAATATGGTTTATAATAATATATTGGTTCGTGTATTGGTTTAATTCCAGAATAAATGGGCTGGATTTTATATTTTTTCGGGAGGAAACTTTTTCTATATGATTTTCCGAACCTTGCCTCTTTACAATTTTTGAGATTTTAAGGTTTTTCTTGTTTCCGTTTGTCACGTTTTTTTCACTTTTACGAAGCCTCTCCTATAAGACAAATTAAGAGAGAATACAAAATGGTAAAGCTGTTCGATTAAAAAAAAAATTGAAATATAGAATTTTCATCGTTAAAATTCTTAGGAGTGACAGATAATATAGAGTCAACTTGTCATAAGCTTTAAATCAAGTGTTTATTTGTATGTCGGGAAAAACAAAATTCTATTTTTTCTTACTCTTCTCGACTCAAATATTTTTACCTATCACTCCTGAAAATTTCAACGAAAAAGAATGTAGTTACTCATATTTTGAGAAAATGCCGTGTTTTAATTTTTAAACAAATCCAAAGAGCTTTACCATTTTTTTTTCATCGGTTTCAATAGAGTAAAAAAGCAAATTCACATTTTTTATTATTTTTGAATTTTTCTTGTGGATTTTAAAAGAGTGCAAAAAGAATGGATAAACTGGTATAAGAAAAAAATGTATATCTAATAAATTGCAAAAATCTCAGCATTTTTCAACTAGAAATGATAAAAGACTCACTTTATCCTTAAAATATTTAAACTTCCATGAGAATGTAAAAACATAGCTATGATAATTTAAAAAAATATGTGCCTCCTCATTTTCCACATATAAAAACATATTTCAGTCTCGAGCGAATCGTAAACATCTCGCACAGTGGGAAAAATGCATTTCTTTCGTTCAAATATGTCCAGAGCCTTCAATTTTGGTTCGATTTCGATTTTTTTTAAATTAATTTTTGTTAAATTTTGAAGAGCTTTACGCTCTAAACTTTTGTCTCCTCTATTTGTGTATTAATCATTTTTACACTCAAAGTATGGAAAATCTGAAATGTTGTACATAAAAATTTGTTACGCTTTCATAACTGATTAGTGAACTGTATATTGTCTTAAATCAATGTTTAGGGACTTATAGTATAAAAATAATTTATTTATAATTCCATTATTTTGTTACTAGCCAATTTTATGAAAAAACTAGAAAATAGACTTATTATCCGTGAAAAAATTTTCTGTTTGCTAAAAGTGCTTCATATTAATGTAAGATTGACATTTAATTAAAAACCAATTGAAAAGCTTATAATAATTGTTTTTATATACAAATCTCGTGGCAAAATTTAAAAATTTGAGATTTTTCAAATAATAATTTTTTCAATCGCTAGAACGTCTTCAGGTATTCCTTAAAATAATAAATATTTAATAATATTTGATAAAATATAACAGGTTAGATTTTATACTTTGTATGGGAAATGTTACGCAAGAAGAAATATTTCAAAAATCTGTAATTCATGAAAAAGTACTTGTTTTTCTGCATTTATTACCAATACCGTTTTCAGACATGAATCTTTGCAAAATTGGCGGTTTGCCTACCAAGTCGGTGGTTTATTGTCGAAAGATTTTGTATTCACCGAATATTAGTATGTAGTGTTATGATTCATTCTCAATCTATTCCGATTGAGACTGACCACAGGATGTCACCGGGAGCGGTTGCTAATCTGAAAAATTGCACCCGCTCCCAGCGAAATCATATTTTTTTACCGATAATAAGACTATTTGCTAATTTGTTCATAAAATTTTTTTATAACAAATAAATTGAATAACGAACAAATTATTTTCATTTTATGAGTCCTTAAACATTTATTTAAGACAATATAAAGTTGACCTAATTAGTTATTAAAGCGTAAACAAATTGTTATGCACAAAATTTCAGTTTTTCCATAGTTTGAGTAAAATAATGATAAATGAACAAGTACAGGAGACAAAGGTTCGGAGCGTCAAGCCTTTCAGAATTCAATAAACTTTAATTTATAAAAAAATTTAAAATCGAACCAAAATTGAAGGCTCTGGACTTTTTTCAACGAAAAAAGCGCATTTCGTCCCACAGAGTGTCGCCCGCCAGCCTGTAAGATTTGAAATGTATTCGTTCAATACTGTTTCGAAATGCCAATATGCCATTTTCACAGGGCACACGACCCTTTGAGAATCAGTTTGAAAATCAACACAGAATCTTCTGTGAAATTCCTCATTGGATTTTATAATAAAAATGTGTTTGATTTAGAAAATGCTTATTATTGCTAATCAATAGTTGATAAAGTTTTTACCTCAAATAAATGAAGTTGACATTCTTCTCACTTTTACTCAGAGATTTAGTACAAATGAATCGATAAAGGATACCTTTCCTTTTTTCTTCAAATTGTTTAAGACAACATAATTTTTGAAAAAATGTTACTTTTCTCTAATAGTTTTCTAATTTATAACAATGATAATCAAATGTCATTTCTGGACCATATAAAGATTAATTTATAGATGATTTAATTTTTTTAAATATGAACTAACGTTTAACTAAGAACACATTTAATATATCATCGTAAAAGCGATCCTCTACAAAAATTCTATAAAAAACCATGGCTTTTTCGTAATTTTGCATCTTTTTAAAAATTATCTAACAATTGAGATTTTTTATGATCTTTTTTTATATCTTTATAAATATTTCACACGTCGCGCAAAAAATCAATAAAATGTTAGGAATGTTTTGTAGCAAGCTATATTTTAGAACATTTGTCTAATTTCTTATTATTACTACATTAATAATTTGTTAAGAATTGTTCAGTTTCGTTAGCCTTATATTTTGTTGTATATTAATATTAATTTAATTGATCCACAATTAACAAGTCCTAATTGATTTTTTTGCAGGGGGTAATGCTCCTAACCCTTTTGTTCGTTGGAAGACTACATATCCGTGGTTGTTATTAAATTCAAAAAATAAAGCAATTTGTAGTGTCTGTTCCGAAGCAGTAAATAAACATTTAATTCCTTCAAGTTATATGACGTTTCGAAATGTAAGGAATTCACGCTCAGCTTTTGTTGAGACCGGATATATCTTCTCCATTTGCGAATAGCGTTTTAGCCGTTGATGTAGTATGGTCCTTAATGACTGACTCGGGTGATATGTGACCTATACCAAGATGATGAGGTACAAAGGAGGACATCAGAGCTTTCCTTGCTGCC
>NC_046665.1:19254102-19256543 GCF_010883055.1 Belonocnema kinseyi | reverse complement strand
GAACTATTCCGCACCGGGACCAGATTGTATCAAAACCTTTTGGTGGAAGAAGTTTTCTTCAACCCATCAGCATTTGGCCCGTATTTTCACCTCATATTTGAACTCGGAAGAGCCGATTCCAGGGTGGTTGGTGGAAGGGCGCACAATACTCCTACCGAAAATAGGCAACTTAGCTGACCCGAAGAATTACAGGACAATAACTTGTCTGAACACACTTTATAAGATATTCACAGCTATCCTAAATGATAGGATTGTTCGGGAAATTGAACCTGTGTGGCAAGAAATGTATGAACAACGAAGCTCAAAGAAAGGCGTAGACGGATGTTGGGAGGACCTGCTCATCGATAGATGTGTCTGTAAAGATGCAGCATTCTACCAGCGTGACCTTCGATGGCCTGGATTGATTATCGGAAAGCTTTCGATTCGACCTCCTATCGACTTATCATCTGTTTTTTGAAAATCTTAAAGGTTCATCCGCAAATATTTAGGTGCATAGAGAAATTGATGCCGCTTTGGAAAACCAGATTTATTATCTCATCTGGAAAAAATCGTGTGACAACTAACAAGGTCACGTTTCAGAGAGGTGTCTTTCAGGGCGACACCATGAGCCCACTCCTCTTTCGCCTTACATTATTGCCACTATCTCTAGCACTTCGCTATTCTGATGGGTACTTGTGCGGCAAATCTGCAGATCGAAAGTACAAGGTCACTCATGTATTTTACATGAACGATCTTAAAATCTATGCTAACAACAAAGAGCAACTACATCTAGCTCTAGGGATTGTCGAACCATATACTAAGGAAATTGGAATGGAATTTGGGTTAGACAAATGTGCCAAGGTTTATTTAAAGCGAGGAAGCCTTAATGGCATCCCTGAAGATCCTGAGCTCGTTGATAAAAGCGCTATACGACACCTTTGCGCTGGAGAGACTTATACATACCTGGGCGTGCCACAGAGCCGCATTCAGGATGTGACATCTATAAAGGATACTCTCCGAGGTAGATACAAACGTCTCATCCGACAGAATTGGTCTTCCGAACTGTCGGCGAGGAACCAAGTATCTGCAACGAACAAGCTTGCCGTCCCGGTGGTACTCTATTCATTTGGAGTAGTTCCATGGACAAAGAACGAGCTCAGATCCCTTGATATCGGGATAAGAAAGGTTATGCACATGAACAAAAGCATGCATCTTAAGTCTTCCGTTCCACCTCTGTACTTCTCACGCCGTCAAGGTGCTCGCGGAATATTGAGTCTTGAATGTCTTCACAACAGGATTATTCTGGGTACAGCACATAGAGTTGCAAATGGAAGAGACCCTCTTCTTAAAATGGTTAGAAATCACGAAGAAGTGGGCCAAGGAGCGTTTCTCTACAAAGCAGCGGAGGAGTCTGCTGAAACACTCGGACTTGACTTCAGTATTAGGGGTGAGCAAAATCCATCAAATCTTATCTATCTAAAGTACTCACTCCTGAAAGCCTGGATTAAGAAAGCACAAGAGAAACACTTTCGTGAACAGCTCCTCGATAAGAGGATGCACGGTATCTTCCACAGAAATGTGAAGGATCAGTCAATGTCTTGTGAGCTAACGATTGCTTTCCTTAAATCGCCCGGACTGAAGTCTGGTACGAAAAGTTTCACTTTGCACGCCAAGACAGTGTCATTTCTACCTTAACATACGGTCGCCACATTTTGAGCCAAGACATTCCTGATGATAGCTGCAGGGCGTGCCATGCACACCCCGAGCATTTAGCTCACATACTATCTAGTTGTTTATTTCACGCGGGACCGATCTACATTCAAAGGCACAATGCGTCACTAAGAGTGCTTTATTACCATTTCTGTCACTCTTACGGTATTAACCTTAATATCGCTCCTCTAAATGCTCCTTGGGAAATCGAGTCAATTGTCGAGAATGGGAAGTGCCGCATATACTGGAACTTTATATTCTCGACAATTGTTTCTGTTGCTCACTCAAGGTCTGACATGGTTCTTCTTGACTTCGAGAAGCGAACCATGTTCGTTATCGAATTTTCGGCACCAGCTGAAAAAAACATGATAACCTAGGAGAATGAAAAGAAAGAGAGGTATCGAGACCTTATAAGGGAGTTGCAACGATTGTAACCGGAATATTCTGTTGAACTAATCGTCCTTATCATCGGCGCTCTTGGAGGTGCCAAGCTTTCACTTGTTAATGGCCTAAAAAGCATCCCTGCGTGTCAACAATATGCTAGAACACTTGCGGGAAAAATGCATAAGGCGGTTGTCCTTGGGTCGCTACGTGTTCTTAGGGTGCACGAGGCTTTTGCTGGATCGTCGTATCGATTCCTTTACAGACTGTAACCACTTACCTCACGGTCGTGAGACGTGGTTGTGGCTGAAATTTTACTGCGATTTCGCTGGGAGCGGGTGCAATTTTCTAGATTAGCACCCGCTCCCGGC
>NC_046665.1:19248139-19254002 GCF_010883055.1 Belonocnema kinseyi | reverse complement strand
ATGACTATATCTTGAAATCAGATCACTCTTAGGAAAAATCCTTTTAAGGGGTTATGAGACCTAGTTAGATGAATAAAATAAAACATGTTTGAGGCCAATCTGTAGATGGCCCGAAAACCGGCCTTATTGACCCTTCTTCTTTTAGTACAAAATAAAATCGTATATTAATAGCTTTTACTTTTAAAATGAATCAGAAATTTTTTTTCTCAACCTTGCTTTTTCACCTTGGATCAAATTTTTAATTAGTAAAATTAATTTAATTAGTAAAATTTTTCATAATCAAACGCTACACAATTATATTGCTTTTCCTCCTCTTGAATTGAATCTAGTAGAATTTTTTTTTATTAAAATGAATGAAACAAGAGGAAACAATGGTTGGTTGGAAGAAGATATAGAATATACTGCCGCAGTCCTTCCTTTAATTGTCGAAGATCCCAACACAGATAGTCTTATTCCAGTTGTTCACACACATGATTCCCAAATAAGCCCCCCTAGCTCTTCAACCATGCCGAGTCCTAACAGTGAGATTTCGAGACAATCTTTATGACCTAGGCCTGAATCCTTGGATATGGACTTTCCTCGATTGCCAACCATTCCACGGGGCAATGATATCAACAGTGCCCGAGTTTCTTCAAATACTCTTCCATTTGTTAATTTACAAACTGCATTAAAGCTTTTGCCTCAAAAAATCGACGTGTACAATACGCCAGTTAAAACTTTTATCAGAGATTGTAAATACGCTCGAGATTGTACCGCGATAGCTGAAAGTGGTAATGCTGATGCGCTTTTGCAAAATAAGGAACTTCACGATATTGACGAACTATTGTTAGATTTAAAAAATGCGTTTTCGGGCCATAAAGACCGTAGTCAACTGCAAGCAATGCTTTCCAATGTAGCCCAAAAACAAAATGAGATTGTGTATCAATACGGAATACGCGTTAATGGCATATTAAATAACACCCTTGAGGCATTAGATGAAGAGTACTACTCTCATGCCATTTTCTCCTGCTTAACGTATACCACCCAACAGTCCGCAGTACAAAGTTTTGTTCGGGGCCTTAAAGACGCCATAGAAGTTAGAGTGACGCGAAAAAATCACCAGAATTTACAGGAAGCCATTAATCTTGCAATAATCGCGAAATGGGAGGTCAAGCACCGTGGGAGTCTAAATCGGAGATCAGGGAACGAAAATTCGAGTTTTAAATTTCCATCGCGGGATTCCATTCATAAAGATCGCAGGACTGCATAAAGACCGCCCAAAAAAAACGTGCCTCGAAGGAATACTACAACTGCCATAAGGAGGGTCACATATCACGCGATTGCCCAGAACAGCAGCACAGAAGAGCTCCTGTTCTTTATTGTAATTTTTGTAAAAAAATCCATTCCCATTCCCATTGCCATTCCTTCGACGCATGTCGCAATAAATTTAACACTTCATTCTCCAAAAACGCGAGCAAAGATTTGAACCTGAAGGGATCTCTATAAATAGGTGCGATATCGAGTCCGATTTTGATAAAGCGCCAATAGCTAGAC
Organism: Belonocnema kinseyi; assembly: GCF_010883055.1. NCBI lineage: Eukaryota > Metazoa > Arthropoda > Insecta > Hymenoptera > Cynipidae > Belonocnema > Belonocnema kinseyi. The sequence goes on along the minus strand of NC_046665.1, from coordinate 19,252,469 downwards.
GAGCCGTTTTAAAAATCGGCGATAAGAATGAAGAATCATGTCCTGTTGTTAAAATAAAAGGAAAAGGATTTAGGGACGAGGGTGCCGAATTACTTGTTGATAATGACTCTCAATTAAATTTAATCAAGAAAAAATTTATTAAAGGACAGACCCCAGTTAATAAAGAAGTCATTTACCATTTATTTGGTATAACTCTCTACCCCGTAAAATCTCTCGGCGAAATAAAAATAAACAACAGGGAAGCCACCTTTCATGTGGTACTTAATAGATTCCCTGTTAAAAAACATGGATTGATCGGAATTCCCTTTATTCAAAGTCATCGCGTAAATTTAATCTTTTCGGAAGGCAAAATGACCATTGGCTCTGAAGCTGTTCCTATTATAACCCACACGACAGTCAGATTACCAACTCGGACGCGAAAATTAATCACTCTTCCTGTAGCACCAAAGTCCCGAAAAGAAGGTTATCTTCGGCGCATCGACTCTGGTTCCGGAATTTTTCAGGGAGAAAATTTAGTTTAAGAAGAAAATGGATTTGTGCGAGTTTTGTGTATTAATTCTACCACAAAGGATGTCAATTTAACCCTTCCCTCCGTTGAATTAGAAGAATTTGAAACCGTAAACCATAGTCTCCGCGCCACTAATAAAAATACCTTAGCAAAGAAGAGCCAGAATTACATGCAAAAACAATAAATTATTTCATAAAAACTTTGAATTTAGAAGACTTATTGGATGAAGAGCAGAGACACGTTCTTGAACAAATAAGCTGTTTTACGTATCAATTTCTACTTCTCGGCGATTAATTAGGTGCCACTAACGTTTTAAAACATAAAATAAGAACCGCGGATCAGGAACCTGTAAATAATCCCCAATATCGATGTCCTCCTGAGTACAGGGCTTAAATAAAACAGAATCTCGACACCTGTCTCGATACTGGTGTCATAAAATCTTCCGAGTGCCATACAATTCGCCAATCTGGATCGTGCCTAAAAAATTCGATTCCCACGGCAATAAGCGGTAGCGTACGGTAGCGAAGTATTTTAGCGTTCTGGACCTCGCGCCTGGCTTCCATCAAATACCCATGGACCCCGCGGATAAACATAAGACCAGGTTTACGACCCTCTATGATTTTTTTTTAGTATATGCGTATGCCGATGGGTTTAAAAAATGGGCCGGTTAGCTTCCAAAGGCTCATGGATCGAGTTCTTTGCGGATTACAGGGTATCGAACTTTTTTTATACATGGACGATATTGTCACTTACGCGAACTCTCTTCAGGAACATGGATTGAAATTAAAAAGACTTTTGGGTAGGTTAAAAACAGCCGGACTCACGCTTCAACCGGAAAACTGTCAGTTTTTGCGTAAAGAAATAACATATCTGGGACACATTATCAGCAAAGACGGCGTAAAACCTGACACAAGGAAAGTTGAAGCCGTGAAAGATTTTCCTCAACCAAAAGGGCGGAAAAATGTGAAGCCGTTTTTAGGCTTATGTGTCTATTATAGACGTTTTATTCTAAATTTCACAAAAATCACTAAGCCGTTAACCCTTCTTTTAAAAAACAATGTAATTTTTCGTTGGGGTCAGGCTCAGCAAGACGCGTTCGACCAACTTCAAGAAATTCTTTGTAGTGAGCCCCTTATTCAGTATCCAGATTTTTCACGCCCCTTTGTTGTTACCACTGATGCTTCTAATTTCGCAATAGGTGCAATTTTGAGCCAGGGGCCAATTGGAAAGGACCTTCCCGTAGCAAACGCATCTCGTACCCTAAATGCCGCCGAAAATAATTACTCCACTACGGAAAAGGAATTGCTCGCGATTGTGTTTGCCGTAAAACATTTTCGGTTCTATCTCTACGGTCATAAATTCAACCTTGTAACTGACCATCAACCTTTAATTTGGTACACAATCTTAAAGACCCTGTTTCTAAATCAGCGCGCTGGAAAATCAAACTTAGTGAGCACGATTACGACATAAAATATAAATCAGGCAGAATCAACGCTAACGCGGACGCCTTGTCCCGTAATCCACGAATTTCTATAACCCACCCCATTCAAGACCATTCCGAAGATTGTTATCATCGGGTGCTGATCGTGCACGATCACTCACTCGATGCACATTCTATTATTCCCAAGGATCCTGCCCCCTTTAATGAATATCTAATTGAATGCATTTTTCCTGTGCATTGAGCAACCTGAAACTGACGATTTTACTGACGATACGAATTCTGAAACTGAGTGTGATTAGGACGAGAGCTTTCAGACAGCTAGTGAGGGTGAAAATGCATACGTGGAAGAAGGCAGGCCCCCGATAGGGTGGCGGAAGTCCGTAGGTGCCGATAGGGACAGTAATGCGGCAGTTGAAGGTGTTGGTATTGGAGAGTCTGGGCCCCCGATAGGGTGGCGGAAGTCCGTAGGTGCCGATAGGGACAGTAATACGGCAGAGATGCTTGTGGGTAAAACTGCTGATCGAACAATATAAACACGAAAGAAAGACATTGACAATAAACAAAGACAAAAAGGAGACGATACACAAATTCTGATGAGAACCCTTAAATCCTTTTCCCCCTAAACGCAGAAATCAGACCTATTTTAACCCCAGTTATAAATTTCAGTCCAGACAGGCTCTTCATGAGGAACGACAATTTAATCAATTTTATCTTCGCCGATTGTGTTTTAACAATTAACGCCAATAGGGATTTATTGGACTTTGAAGCAATAAAAATATAGGATTTAAAAAACCAGAAACCACAATTACACGAAATTTTAGCCGTTCCGAATAAGAAATTTCAAATTTTTAATCTGTTGTGAAATCCACCTTTAATGAAAAAACGCTTTTACTTAACATTAAAAATGCAATAAAAACTTTGAAACAGGGTTTGCAGGATCGCGGAATTCGAACATTTAGTATCGCTAAATCTGGCAATGGCCAGATTCTATACAGGCAAATTCTATACCGCGGTCATACATAGAGAACTTATCAAGAACGAATTTTGGCAATGAAGATTTCAGCATTACAGCCTGTAGCGGCGATATCATTACTCCCCCAGAATCTGAGCTTGCGGCGATTATTGAAGAGCATCACGATTCCGTAGTGGGTGGTCATAAAGGCGAGAATAAAACGTATGATTTCATTCGTTCAATGTTTTATTGGGAGAATATGAAGAATGACATTCACGAATATATTAAGCGATGCGATTCCTGCCAAAAGAAAAAACTAGTTCGTGTCAAAACGAAGCAGCCAATGGTCTTTACGGACACCCCGTCCAAATCATTCGAAAAAATTAAAATGGATATTGTAGGACCCCTACCTGTCATTGTTAAAGGCAACGCGTAAATGCTCACGTAGCAAGATAATTTGTCAAAATACTCTGGAGCCATTCCCCTGGCTAAAGTAGACGCTCTCACTATAGCCACTGCTTTTGTCGATGACGTTATATATCGTTTTGTCTGCCCCGAATCGATGCAAACGGACCAAGGTTCGAATTTTCTCAGCGAAATTATAGAAAATCTTGCAAAGATTTTTAAAATAAAGAAATTCAAATCGTCCGCTTATCATCCCCAATCTCTAGGATCTTTAGAAAGGAATCATCATTCTTTCCTGGAATACCTCAGATACTTTTCCCAGGAATCTAACTGGGATGAGTGGCTCAAGTTCGCATTATTCTCCTTTAACACAGCTGTTCACGATTCTACCGGTGTTACTCCCCACGAAGTTATATACGGTTGTAAAGCATGAATTCCAACTGAATTCGCGGATGAAAAGATCCCTTTAACGTACATCCAAGTGTTTGACGATCTATTGAATAAATTATCAGGCAAAGAGTCCCAGGTCGTCGAAAGGTTAAATATCGCGAAGGAAAGTTGCAAAAAATACTATGACCGAAAACTAAACAAGCAAGATTTTGAAATAGCCGATCATGTATATGTGTTAAAGGATAAAAAATATTCAAAGTTTGACGACGAGTATAACGGTCCCTTTTTAATAACAAGTATATTCAACGATTTAAACGTCGAATTAGAAAAAGAGCTCGGAAAACATTTAATTCGGCATATGAATAACATAAAGCGCGCCTTTTTACCATTGGATCCATCCTCGGCCTCGACCTCTAGCAATATATATATAATAATATATAATATATAATATAAATATAAAACCAACGGTTGATCATAAAACCAAAAGACGAATGCATCAACTTGCCATAAAGATAGGCTGGGCAAGACAGTACGCGTCCCGCATTCAGTGCGTGATTGACTACATTACATCTGGCAGGAATTTTACCGCCAAGGTTCGAAAGTTCGCGCGCGAACTCCGGACCCGTTATCACAC
>NC_046665.1:19229702-19248039 GCF_010883055.1 Belonocnema kinseyi | reverse complement strand
AAGTAGTATTGGAAAATAGCATATTTAGAAAAGGTGCTTTATGTAAACACCTTTTCAAAAGAGGGGAAAGGTGTAACATATGGCGTCGAACATTTCATTTTTGGTGATTTTTCATTCATCGCTTTCGGAATTTTTTAGTGGTCACATGTTTTTATACCTCCTCTTAAAATGATGTGATTTTTCAGAATAAAAAGTCAACATTTAATTTTGAAACCATCAAAGGTATTAATTTTCTTTTAAATTATTTCGAATCTTTTAAAATGATTTTTGAAAATTGTCGGAACTTTTACATATCTTTTAAACGGATTCCAATTTTTTAAAAGATTTTTGTAAAATCCTGCACACAAAATGGTTTCAAGAGCTTCCACATTTTTTTGCAATGTTGTAAATATTTTGAAACGTTTTGGAATATTTTTAAACATTTTCTTTGAGATATGGACGTTTTTGAAATAAACAATGATTTTAAATCTTCCTAGAAATCTTAAAAAAAAATTTTAATCTTTCATAATTTTTAAGCTCAATTTTTTCTCTAATTTGAAACATTCAAAAACGTACAGGTTATTCGATTTTTTTTCTAAATTAAACATTTTTCAACTATTCTTCGAAAATAAAAATACAATACTTTCACTTTCAAATTACAAATAACAAAGTAGAAAAATTAGAATTGTAACATCAAAGTTTAAATTTATCACTCTGAAATGGTGACAATTCATTTTTTACTTGTTTACTATTAAAAATTGTTGTTCTTTTATTGAATTTCCAAATGGAATATGTTAAAAATGGAATATTTTATACTGAAATAATACTTCAATAAAATTTTTAAATTGAATAAAGGTGTTCAATTAAGAATCTATTAATTTGAAGTAATTTTTAAATTGAACATTGTTTATGAAGACTCAATCGAACGTTTACACTTGTGTCACTGTTTTCAATTTTTTACTACGTTCAATTTTTAAATTCACTTTCTTTTCGCGATTTTTCCTTGTTGCTAGTCTGGCTCAATTTAGAACAACTTTTTTTTTTTAAATAATTTTTCGGTTCTAGCTTCTGGGGTAATCATTTTATTCTTTAACATATTTTCTACAAATCTTGTTGATAATTTTTTAATTTAAGAAATATATGTAAAAATAATTATATTTTTCTTTTTCTTTAATAAAATTATTGCAATGAAAGCGTTTCGAAGAGTTTCTTTCCAATGTTATGGGGAAAAAATAAATATTTATAGGTCGGCCCAGGTTTTTTTTAAATTTCGCTTACGTCTAATTTTTCCAGTTGTTTTTACTATAGTACAATTCAGGTTTGTATCTTTGGGTAAAGAAATCCTTTCTATAGTTTGACAAAATATTCTTTATAAATCAATATTTTGCACGGAAAATTAACCTGAGTGAACTTTAATTATAATTTTATAAATATGAAAACCCTAGATTTAAATATTTTCTATGAAAAACACAATCAATGAGTGACGTAACGAAAAGCGGAAACAATAAGAGTCAATTTATCCAGGAACAAGCACTTTGAACAAAACTAACCTTGAGCGAACATTAAATATATATTTTTTAAAGTTGACCAAAATCAGGCGCTATATTCTTAAAAACAAATTGGTGAGGATGCCAAATTATCAAAAAAATAAATTAATAAAACTTGAAAAAGCACTCTCTTAAATTGCTTTTCAAACTAAACCTTTGTTGAGTTCTTTCAGGCATTTCTAATTTTTAATAGGCCTACTTTCAAACTTATCTGAAGTTATACGATTTTAATTTCTAACTAAATAATTTGAAATGTTTCAATCTGAAATGATCGAACAATTTTAATTCAATCATTCTTACATATATAAATTCCTTTAAATTTCGAATTATTCAATATACTGAAGACCACAAATTTAAAATGTCTTAACAATTAAAACTTTATATATTTTTGGAATTGCTGCTCTGTAGACTAAATAGCAATTATTCTTTTATTAAGAAATTATCACCAAAAGCATTTTAAAAAGTTTTCAAATGAGTTTTAAAAAGCTTAAAAACAGGTCAGAGGTTTTAATGGTTATAAATTACAATTGTGAAAATTAAAAAATACATTGTAATTAATTTATATTTAAAAACAAATAAATTTGCATACTTCAATCTGAATGCAACTGAATACATTGAATTTAAACTTTTTACCTTTTTACGTTGTAGCAATTTGGAATCCCAGAATAAGTTATTTTTGGCGTAACCTATAACTTATAACGAAAATTGTGAAAATTCAAACAATAAGCCTGTATGCTGAAAATGAGGTAAATTTTAACGTTAAAATTTAAGTTGTTAAACGGAAGGCTGAAAAATCTGAAAATTTTACAATTAGTGTTTTGTAAATTGTATTGGTATCTTAAAAGAGTATAATTAGTCTTTAAATTAATTTTTAAATGTTTCCGCTTTTCGTTACGTCACTCATTGATTGTGTTTTTCATAGAAAACATTTAAATCTGGGTTTTTTATATTTATAAAATTATAATTAAAGGTCATTCAGGTTAATTTTCCGTGCAAAATATTGATTTATAAAGAATATTTTGTCAAACTATAGAACGGATTTCTTTACCCAAAGATACAAACCTGAATTGTACTATAGTAAAAACAACTGGAAAAAATTAGACATAAGCGAAATTTAAAAAAAAAACCTGGGCCGACCTATAATATTCATTTTTCCCCCGAAGCATTAGAAAGAAACTCTTCGAAACGCTTTCATTGCAACAATTTTATTAAAGAAAAAGAAAAATATCATTATTTTTACATACATTTCTTAAATTAAAAAATTATCAACAAGATTTGTAGAAAATATCTTAAAGAATAAAATGATTGCCCCGGAAGCTAGAACCGAAAAATTATTATTAAAAAAAAAGTTGTTCTAAATTGAGCCAGACTCGCAACCAGGAAAAATCGCGAAAAGAAAGTGAATTTAAAAATTGAACGTAGTTAAAAATTGAAAACAGTGACACAAGTGTAAACTTTCGATTGAGTCTTCATAAACAATGTTCAATTTAAAAATCACTTCAAATTAATAGATTCTTAATTGAACACCTTTATTCAATTTCAAAATCTTATTGAAGTATTATTTCAGTATAAAATATTCCATTTTTAACATATTCCATTTTGAAATTGAATAAAAAAACAACAATTTTTAATAGTAAACAAGTAAAAAATGAATTGTCACCATTTCAGAGTGATAAATTTAAACTTTGAATGTTACAATTCTAATTTTTCTACTTTGTTATTTGTAATTTGAAAGTGAAAGTATTGTATTTTGATTTTCAAAGAATATTTGAAAAATGTTTAATTAAGAAAAAAATCGAATAACCTGTACGTTTTTGAATGTTTCAAATTAAAGAAAAAAATTGAGCTTAAAAATTATGAAAGATTAAAAATTTTTTTTTAAGATTTCTAGGATGATTTAAAATCATTGTTTATTTCAAAAACGTCCATATCTCAAAGAGAATGTTTAAAAATATTCCAAAACATTTCAAAATATTTACAACATTGCAAAAAAATCTGGAAGCTCTTGAAACAATTTTGTGTGCAGGATTCTACAAAAATGTTTTAAAAAATTGGAATCCGTTAAAAAGATATTTAAAAGTTCCGAAAAATTTCAAAAATCATTTTAAAAGATTTGAAATAATTTAAAAGAAAATTAATACCTTTGATGGTTTCAAAATTAAATGTTGACTTTTTATTTTGAAAAATCACATCATTTTAAGAGGAGGTATAAAAATATGTGACCACTAAGAAATTCCGAAAGCGATGAATGAAAAATCAACAAAAATGAAATCTTCGCCTACCGAATTGGAAAATTTCAGACAGAAAATGTCCAAAGTAAAAAATCCCCGAATTATGGAGTTCCCGAAGAAATTCCCTAAAGAAAAGAATTTTCGATCAATACTATTTATTTATTAAAACTAGAATAATTAAATAATTTTATTGAATTATTGTTTGAATTTAAAAGATTAATAATTGTTAAAATTTTTGTAATGCTATGTACATTATCAAATAAAATTTTTCATGCAGTAATATACCAATTTTTTTATCATTGTTTTTTTAGTTTCAAAACATAATTTTTTAAACTTTAAACATTAAAAAAATGTATTTGATACAACTATTCGATTATGGTATTTTAAATAAATAAATAGTCTTTAATGAACGACAGTTTTTTCTACTCTTTAAATTCAGAAATTTTCTAGTTTGGATATTTTATAATTCAGAAATTTTCTGTGGGCAATTTTCGAATTCGGTAATATCTTTGGGCGCAGTCCCATGGAGGGTAGGCATTCAGTTGTCCGAAATTTCATTTTCCCTAAAAGTCATTTTGCAGAAAAAATCATTATATTTAAGGACGGTGTAGACATAAATCACAGAGGGGATCCCGATGGGGAATTCAGTAAAAATCATTTTACAAACAGACGTTTGGTGGCGTTTATGAGGATTCTTTGACATTTGCATTTGCTTCGACTTTTAAATTCGATAGAGAACTTTGAAATCTAGGCAACTGATATGTGAATACATGAATAAGGAATACTAATAAATATAAGCCACTGTTGAAATAAAAAATGATCTGTATAATTACTTTTCTATTGTAAAATATACCATTTCTATGGTTACAGATGTTCATAATCTCGTTTTGATTTTGATTTAAATTAAATCGTGTAAATTATTATTCAGTGATGAAAGATGAATATTAATATGACTTAAAAATAATAAGATGTTGGTTTCTCAAATATTCCACTGTTTTTAAATATTTCGAAAATATTTCAATGTGTTTAAAAAATGGCAAATATTTTACAAAGATTTCAAATATTTCGCAAAGATTTTTGATAAATTTAAAATATTTTACAAAGACATCAATGATTTTCCAAAGATTTCAATAATGTAACAAATATTATTAAATAATTCAAAAAATTTTCAAAGGTTTCTTCTCAAAAGTTTCCAAGGATTTCCGAAAGATTTCAATGATTTCCCAAAGGTATAAAAGGTTTCACATATTTCGAAAAGATTTGGAATAGAATTAAAATATTTTACAAATACATCAGTGATTTCCCAAAGATTTCAATCATTTAAAAAATATTACCAAATCTTTCAAAATTATTTCAAATATTTATTAAATATTTCAAAAAGATTTCACAAAGATTAGAATGATTTTCACAAGTTAAAAAAAATGTCACAAAGATTTTGGATGGATTAAACAGATGTCACCAAGACTTAAATGATTTTCAAAGACTTCATAAAGATTTCAATCATTTTGACAAATATGACCAAACATTTCAACAATATTTCAAAGATTTCAATTATTTCACAAATGTTTCGAAAATATTTCAAAGATTTCCAGATTTCAGAAAGAACTCAATGATTTCCCAAACATTTAGAATATTTTGCAAAGATTTAAACAATTTCCAAAACATACCAAGTAATTCAAAAATATTTTTAAAACATTTGAAAGATTTTGAATATTTCGGAAAGATTTCAAAAATGTCACAGAGATTTCCGATAGATTCAAAAATTTCACAAAGGCATAAATGATTCCCAAAGATTTGAATAATTTCACAAATTTTTCAGAAAAATTTCGAAGGTTTCAAATATTGTGCAAAGATTTAAACAATTTCACAAATATTATCAAATATTCTTAATTTTTAAAAAATATTTTTAAAAGATTTCAATGAATTGCGAAAGATTTGAAATATTTCGCAAAGATTTCACAAACATTAAAATAATTTTCTAAAGATATCTCGAAGATTTTAAAGGTTTCACAAAGATTTTGGATAGATATAAAGGATTTCATAGACTAGTGATTTTTTAAAGATTGCAAAAATTACAATTTTTAAAAAGATTTTAAAAAGATTTCAATTAATTCCCAAATATTTCAAAGATTTTAAATATTTCATAGAGATTTCGGATAGATGTAAAAGATTTCTTTAAAATTTTAATTCTTTCCCAAAGATTTTAATCATTTGAAACATATTAGCAAATATTTATAAGCTTTTAAAAATATTTCACAAATATTTCGGATAGATTATTAATATTTCACAGAGACATACATTATTTCCAAATTATTTTAGGTAGATTTTTTGAGAAACTAAAACGACCTGATGAATTTCATCATTCGATTTCAGGGGGGGGGGGGCAAGTCAATACTTTGCTACTCCCTGATCGATTCCTGGTGGATTTCTGGATAATAATATTCTAATATTGTTAAAAGTTATGTGGCAGTTCAATCTACGAAATAAAAGTAAAAGCCTTTTTTAGAACAAAATTATTCTTTCTATTGTCCAAAAATCTTCTTTTTTTATTAGTAAAAGAAGATTAAATAATTATTACAAAACGCCACCTAACGTCAATTTGATTTACAGATCAATAAAAGATTCGCAAGCAGAAACCTATTTGTCAGTTGTTTCAAAATTGTCTAGCCATCTAGTAATTTTTTCGGTAAAATAGTTATAGGTAAAATGAAATCTTGGACAAATGAATACCTACCCCCGTGGAGTTAGTATAGTAGAATAGGGTAACAGTTTAGACGAATGAGGAGACTGCGAGAGCTTGTGCAATTTTACACGAATTTTACAGTTTTCGGAATTTGATTTTTCGGTATTTTTCAGTTGCTTCTTCCGAAAAGTAAAATTCCCACTACTTTAAAAATTCTCGAAACTCTGGACAATTTATAATATTACTGAATTTGGGAATTCCCGACAGAATCTTGTTGTTTTTGAAAAAGTGCATTGTATTCTTTTTAACTTAAACAAAAATACGCAAAAAAAATTCGCTCTAAATCAGTGCTGAATTGAATCCTACAAATTTTGTTTTGTTTGAAGCGCGCGTGTTTTTGAATTTATTTTTGCATAACATTTGTATACGATTATTTTTATTTAAAATTAACACAATAATTCAAAAAATTAAACATTAAACAAAGTTTCTATAACTAAAATATTTATTTATTGTATTTTTAATAAATAATTGATATTGATTAAAACATTATTTTCTCAATTGCTACAATTCGGGAATTTTCTAGTTTGTATGTTTTATAATTGGACAGCATTCGGTCTGGAATTTTATTATTAGGAAATTTTGAAGTTCAATAATATTGTAAACTATCCAGAATTTTATTATTCGGGATTTTCAGATTTCAGCATTTTATAATTTCAGGAAGTTCACAGTGTATGGAATTTTATTATTCGAGATTTTTAAGTCCTAAAAATATTTCAAAACATTTTAAAAGATGCATACAATTGTAAAAGAAAATCTGGAAGATTTTGAGGCAATTTTTTCGAATTTTACAAAAATTTTACGATAAAATTTTTATTATTTGCATTTTAAAACTTATACCTTATAACTTACGTAAATATTTCAAGTAAGCTGTATCAATTATAATATTTAACAGTTTATTTTAAAGTATATTTTATGGAAAACGATATATTTTATGAATGCGCCAGTGCAATTCTGTTCGTCTAATTTTTGTTGTCAATGCGAAAAGTAAGCTGGCTTATAACTGCCGTCTTTACATCTAAAAACCTAAAGAACAATTTTTCTGCCACTTGGAATTATAATTATATTTTTATAAGAATGTTAGAATATATAATAATTAAGAAATTGGAAAATACATACGAGAACTTGATTAGACGAATGGTATAAAAAATTCATAGAAATCGCAGACCACAAAAATTAAAAAAAAAACTAAATAATATCAAAGAACTATATATAGATATTGCACTAAAAGTTTTATCAGTTTGAATAAAAATATAATATTAGAGAGTGAAAAAATTATAAATTATAAAAGAATATAAATTAGAAGAAAATATATGAAACCGAAATAAAAAATACGCATGGCCTTTTATCTCTGGCATTTAATAAAGTAACCATGTTTTGCAAAGTTATAAATGTGAAAAAAATTTTAATTGGGAATTTAGTTTCAATTTAAATGGTTCATGTCCGAGCTAAGTTACCGTAAGTGCGCATCGAGGGGCCTACTGAGATATGGGTGCAATATACGGGTATAATTCCTGGTGTTTTGAATTTACCAACCTTTCCCGCCTAAATAAATGAAAATATGTCACAAAAGTAACGAAGTGGCTCCATCTAGTGGAGCTAGAACAAACTACTGCTTTATTCCGACAACCCCTCCAGCCCGCTCATCCACACATACTATGCAACTTTTATTATATTTTTTAATTTAGATTTACTGGAAGAATAATTTTCACAACGTGACTCCTGATTCCCCGAGTTCTAAGTGTGTGCAGCGCAATAAAAGTGTTGAACTATTGCGGATTTAAATATTGTAAAAAAAATCGTAAGTTTCGAAAAGACATTGGGGACCAGATCACGAGAGGAAAAGGAGAAGGTCGCTATTTTCCTACTTATCAATCCGCCTTCGAGTACGGGGTGACTGGTAGCTCCCAAAAGAAGGTCCTCAAGTGGAAGAGAGTAGGAAAGACCGAGAAGAAGACGTGTAATAACCTGGATGCAGCGCGAAAGTAAACGGGATGCAGTACGTGATCGCCGCAAATCTCAGCCCACGGATTCATCCGAAGTTTTTCCCATGACTAGGGGTTTTCTCTTCGGTTTTCCCACGGGGAAATGGGAAATACTAAGTCCCTTTGGGGGAATGCCTGAGAATTGCAGGGGCGCAACGGGCCAAGGAAGCGGTGTAGCAGAAAAGGAAGCAGAGACAGCACAGCAGAGCCTAAGGGGAAAGCATTAGATTCAGCGATGATTGGCATCATTTGTGAATTTTAATTCTTCGAAATTTTTATTTGTTTAGTATAAGTATTGTTTAGCTGTTCATAAGTTCACCTGTTGGTAAGTTGCACACAAAATTATGCATGTAAATTTGTCATTCACCTCTCGGATCGCTTTGAAATATTTAGTTCGGATTTAGTCTAATTATGTTTTACTCTTCAGCTTTGTTTCCTGTTATTTATCTCTCAAAGCACTATTTCAATTCAAATTCCGTAATAACAAAATTTTATGAAGCCCTGAATTGATTTTTCCTCTTCTTTAAAATTTTAATTAATAATTAACCGATTATAAATAGTGATGAGTAAAATTTAATATCAAATTAATTTCCAAGTGTAATATGTTAGCAAAGCCGAGGAGTATAATTTAAATTAATTATTTACTATTTGTGACAATCAATGTACGGCCATAGGAATATTTTTATTGTGAGAACATTTTACTCTCATTCGCCGTTTGAAGGACCTTGCGAACGATTCATAGAAAAATGATAAGTGAAAAGGGACAATCTTCCTCCTTTTAAATTTCGTATCAAATGTAGTACAAGATAAAATCGTCTATTAACAGCTTTTACTTTTAAAATAAATCAGAAATTTTTTTTCTTATATTTGCTTTTTCACCTTGGGTCAAATTTTTAATTAGTAGAAGCAATCCTTCGTAAAATTTTGCATAACCAAACGCTATACAATTGTATCGCTTTCTCTTCTCTTGAATTGAATCTAATAGATTTTTTTTTATTAAAATGAATGAAACAAGTGGAAACAATAGTTGGTTGGAAGAAGATATAGAATATACTGCCGCGGTCCTTCCTGTAATTGTCGAAGATACCAACACAGACAGTTTTATTCCAGTAGTGCACACAGTTGATTCCCCGATAAGCCCCTCTAGCTCTTCAACCATGCCGAGTCCTAACAGTGAGATTTCGAGACAATCTTTATGGCCTAGGCTTGAACCCTTGGATATGCACCTTCGTCGATTGCTAGTCACTCCACGGGGCAATGATATGAACAGTGCCCGAGTTTCTTCAAATAGTCTTCCATTTGTTAATTTACAAACTGCATTAAAGCATTTGCCTCAAAAATTCGACGTGTACAATATCTTTTTTTTTTAATGTCCTTTTGTCTTTTTGCTTGCCTAGAAAAATAAAAAGTGTTCTATTTAAATTGAAATTCCTGGTGTTTTGAATTTACCAACCTTTCCCGCCTAAATAAATGTAAATATGTAACAAAAGTAACGAAGTGGCTCTATCTAGTGGAGCTAGAACAAACTACAGCTCTATTCCGCTAACCCCTCCACCCCGCTCATCGACACATACTATGCAAATTTTACTATATTTTTTAATTTACATTTAGTGGAAGAATAATTTACGTTTACGTAAACAAATTGTTTCATGCAATATAAAAAAAAAACATAAAATTGCGCATGATCAAAAATGAATTGAGTTTTTTTTCAGAATACATGAAATGGTTTGCTTATGCAAATTATTCTTCCCATAATTCTAGATGAAAAAATATTTAAACAGAGACATTAAGCCCAACACTTAAGTACCACTCCGAACAGATCGGTCCCTTTTTCAATTTAAAAATAAAAATAATGTAAATTTGTTTCAAACAGAAAATGTAAATAATTTGAAGGCGTGATTAATATAATCTCTTGCTCGTTATTTACATGTCCGCCATGTTCCTATATTCCTGATCTTCTTCTTCTACACAAGCATCAATACAGACGCCACCTAGGGGAGATGGAAATCACTAAAACTTGTTCATATTTTAGCCTCAAGACTGTACCTAGTGCAATGCGATGCGTTAGATGCGCACTAGACGCTTCCTAGATTCACACTATACGATCCCTAGATGCCCATCAGGCTCGGTCAACTCTGGAAAAGAATTCGCGACATTCAGCGCACTCTGCGATGGGCAGGAGAACTAATTTGACTCCCCTCCCTGCCTCTCAACCCCCCGCGCCAAAGTTCTAAAAATTTGCCATTTTTCCTTATTGAGTTGACCGAGCCTGATGCCCACCTGACGTTCCCTACACGCGTACTACACACATGTATATATATTAATAGGGGCGGCTTAAGAAGAATTTACCGCTTTACTTCTTACCCCATAAAAAAGGGACTGACGTCAGTGACAGTCGTCTAGTTATAATCTAGCAAGGGGTCAATTCTAGATGATGTGTTCCTAGGCGATATCATCTAGAAATCGTCTAGATTCCCTAAGGGAACTATTTTGTATATTAGGCTCACCAATCTTTTGGATCACTATACGTAAGTATACATATATTTGTAAAGATATTAAGTAATATAATTTTTGAATTTCTTCAAGACCTTTTCTACTTAATTGAAATTATTTTTTCATTTACTTATTAGGTAAAATTAGATTATTACCATTTTGGATTTCAAATGCACTATGATTCGGCGCGACCGAATATATATTATTTGCCTGCCGCGCCTGTACATGTATTTGGTGGAACCAAAGATATTTTACCTAGTTGCGGCAAGGGTCTAGTTAGGCCACATGTCACGAGAGCGGCGCTATCGGTGATTTTGTGGCTTCGTTTTTTTCCGGTACTGATCGGCTAAATTCGACAATGCCGCTACATTTAAACGGATTATTTTGATCTCATGCCACGAGACGGCGCAATAAACTCTCCTTTGTTCGAGCGGGAATTTGAAATTTTTTAATTATTATGGATTATTGATTTATTCTCCAGGACTGAAAGTCACTTTTCTTTATTTGAACGTATTCTTAGTATATGTAATTTATTTGTATTACTTAAAAAATCAGAAAATTGTGTTAAAGAAATTAAGAATGAACAAGTCACTGAAAAGATGATAAAGATAATTAGGTATAAAATCGAGATCTAGAAAGAATGGGATAAATTTACCATTGTATGACAAATTTTACTGTTGGTTATACATAAATCAATTTTAATAATAATATTTAAAAAATAATAACATGGAAGTAATTGAAGTAATTGATTGAAAATCCTGACCTTGAAATTCCATATTTTTTTTTGTATGATAAATACTTGTGAAAAGTAAAAAATAAAAAGTTTTATTTTAATATTGTATTCCTAAAGAGGATAATTCGAATATTTACGTGAACATTCTGGACTATTTAAAGAATACTCTTTATGAAAAAAATATACACTTTATTTTCATATTTCTATTTTAAAAAAAAGAAAACTAAAAAATACTTTAGTGCAATATCAAAAAATGTTTTCTTTTGCTATTTTATTCGTAAAAAGTATAATACTACGAATTTTTATGTGAACATTCCGGAACATTTAAAGAGATCCTTTTATGCTCAAAAAAAGGTACACTCTATTTTCATATTTCTATTTAAAAGATAGAAAACTTAAACATACCTAAATATCATATTCAGCTAATTAATTAATTATTTAATTAGCAATATTACTGAAAAAATTAAAATTCAATGAAAATGTTTCAGCAAAATTATTTTTCGCAAGCAGGTGCATATTAACAGTTTATTTTTAATTATTTAAATATATATACATATAAATTATAATTATATAAATTAATATAATTATATTATTATGTATACATTATAAGTATATTAGGGCGGAGTGAAAATAATCAAATTAGTCGAATCGTTTGAGCTGAGCGAAAAAATGTGTGGGTTGACATTCAAAAAAAGTAAACAAAAATCCAATTTTTTTCGCTCAGCTCAAACGATTTGACCAATTTGATCATTCTCACTCCGCTCTATTATATATACACATATCAAATTTCACATTGAAAAAATTTATTATTAATGTAATCCTGGCTGTACTTCCTAATTGTAGTCAAAGTTTTATAAAAGAAAAAAGTAAATTAATTATTAAAATAACAATTAGAAACAGGTGTGACAATTTACAAAAAATTTAAACAGGTTCATGTGATTTTTTAAATCGCAATACGACGACGTGCTATAAGAGTGTTTTTGTTTTAACTGGGATAAATATTAGTGTTAGGTAGGTAAGATATTGAGATAAAATATTTTTGAAAAAATTTCAGAATTGTAGAAATGACACCACATTGAATTTTTTGATGATTTTTTTTTAAGTACTACATCCCAGACATTTTTAACCTATTTTACTAAAATTTATATGTCTTATGTAGAGGTAAGTACCCTTTTTACTGTGAAATTCTAGGAAAAAAAGTCAAAATTTCAAGTAGAAAAATTAAAAAAAAAGTTTCATTCTGACTTTTAGTTTTGAGCTCGTTTTTTTTCTCACTTTTTTTGTGGGCAAATTATTCCTTATGATATTTTTATTTTTCTAAACCGTGTAGCTTTTTCTGGTTGCCGAATAATATCGTGCACGTAATTCTCCCGCGCAACGGCAATGTGCATGCAGCGAACATTTGTTTTTGTTTACTTTCTTAACAGAAAGATTAATTTTTTATTAAAAAAGATTAATTTTAACAAAATACATGTATTTTCAACCAAATTTTTTTATTTTGAAAGAAATTTTCAACCAAAAAGATGAATTTTTAACCAAAAAGATTTAATTTCTCTAAAAAAGGTAAGTTTTTGACCAAAATTCGATCATTTTAATTTTCAATTGAAAAAATTCATGTTTAATAAAAAAATAATTATTAATTAAAAAGATTAATTTTAAACCAAGATGATATAATTTCTCTAAAAGAAAGACCTGTTTCAGACCAAAAATGAAATCGTTAACTTTTAAGTCGAAAAAATTAATTTTCTCTAGAAAAAACCTATTCTCCAATATAAGAGATAAATTTTCAAACAGAAAAAAGTGAAAATATTGTTAACTCAGGAAAATTCATTTTCTGCCAAAAAGATTAATTTTTGGCAGTAAATTCATCTTCTTAAATAAAAAATATTTTTTCTGTTGAAAATTCATCTCAGATTGAAAAATAGTTTTTTTATTATCGAAAATGAACTTTTTTCTGAAAATTTAACTATCACATGTTTTGTCTATAACAAATATTTTTTAGGGAAATTATGTCATTTTGATTTAAAATTAATCTATTTGGTTAAACATTTATTTTATTTTGTTGAAAATTGACTTTTTAATGAAAATGTAACTATTCTATTTTTGGTTAAAAATTCATTTCTTTGATTGCAGATTCATCATTTTATTAATAAAATAACTATTTTAGCAGGAAATTGATTTGTTGTTGTTAAAAATTCATCTCTTCCGTTGAAAATTATTTTTTTTATTAAAAATTAATATTTTAGGCGAAAATTTTTCTGTTCAAATATTACAAAAAATGGATCTTTTCAGAGAAATTTAATGTTCCTGGTTGAAAAATCATCTTTTCGGTTTGGAAATAACGCAAATTCTGTAAATGTGCCGAATTTGAAAACTATCTTCAGATTATTTTGGTTGTCAAAACGATTAGACAGAAAAATTATTTTACTCGTTATTTAATATGTGTATAATGTCATCTTTTTTTAGCATTTAGATTTCCTGGGTTTTGAAGTAATTTTAAGGGATTTTACTACTACCAAGATTTTGAAGGATGTTAAAGGGACTTTAAGGAATTTTATTAAAAATATGTCTTAAATTATACAAGGAATTACAACTTTTCTATTTCAAAAATCAAAAATCCTGAATTATTTTGCATATTTTTTAAATCTCTTAAAACATTTTGAAATATAAAATTGTCTAATAATAAAATTAATTGTCAGAATAAAATCATTGATTAAATAAATTGATTTGTGTTATATGATTGAAATTATGGTTAAAATTTAATTTTTAGGAATTAATCCATCTGCGGTTCAATGGAGGACGATGATTTGCGGCAGCCATTTTCGTGCTCAGGATTTCACAACTCCAAAGCGTCAGAAACTTGTTCGTCGAGCAGTGCCTATTTATTATAGGACTGGACAATGCTGTTGATCGTCCTTTTGATCAAGAAAAAAGTGGTAAGAGTTTATCATAAAGAAAATAGAGCGATTGAAAATACTGTTGCAAATGCTCAATTGCATAGATCTTTATCTCTAAATCATCAATCTGACGTGCTTGCTTGTAGGAAAGTGAAGAGAATTACGAGTTGTATATTCCTTCTCCTCCCGGCGCTCAGCCATTGATGGCTGAAATTGATCATTCTTCTGTACAGGATTTTGATTTAGAAATGAATAGAGAAATGCAATTAGAAGCAGAAAATGCAAGATTGCGTGCAATGTGCAGCAAGGTTGTTCAACAATTATCAGATATCAAAAGAACAACTATTAGACTAGAAGAAATTCCAAAGACTAACAATAGCATTGATCTGGAAACATTTTTATCATCAAATAATGTCACAAACGAAGTGCGTAAAACTATGATTGGGTTGCAAATGAGACCTGATAATTGTGCACAAACTTACACTGATGCTCAGAAGCTTTTAGCGATGCAATGGCATTATTATTCGGCTTCCTGCTATGATAGAATGCGAAAAACAGGATTACAATTGCCTCATCCCAGAACCGTTGAAAAATGGGTCGCTAAGAACGACGTTGCTCCAGGCTTCATAGAATTGTCATTCCAAGATCTCAAAAAGGATCTAAAAACTTTGCAACTTGAAGCCAAGTTATGCAATGTGAAATGGGATAAAATGTGCAAAGAATTCGAGGAGTATAGTTCAAAACACGATTTAATAGAAGGTTTCCTGTCGTGGGCGCCAACTTTAAAAGTCCTGGGTAAAAGTGGTTGCATGAAAACCTTGCCTTGCTTTAATGGTTTAGAAATGACAATTCGGGGTCTTTTGGAACTGTACGATGATGCGTCTTGGAAACTGCCAAGTTTTCAATTGTGAACAAGGCTGTGCATGACAGATTCCATAGAGATGCTCTTTGCACGATTCCGAGGAAAAGGAGGCTTCAATCTCAATCCCACGTGTTACATGCTTCGATGGATAATTCGTCATATGCTTTCAGTGAAACACAGCATCGCATCTTCTCGGAGAGCTAATATCACTGAAAATAATGACGACAGAGTGGGCTATGAAGAGATAACCAAAGAAGAGCTTCAAGAACAAGCTCAAAATCAGCTTCATAAAAATGAAATATCAGCAGCCAGTGCGATTGCATAAGCTGAAGAAGGAAAATTCAGTGAAGATAGATACTCTTCTATCTGAAAACCTTGACCTTCAGTCCAGCATCCAACACTCTATCATCGAAGAGAACAATGATTTATATAGTGAGGATGATGATGATGACGATGATGACAATATTAAAAACAAGGATAACGGAAATCATGACTCACAGAATCAGAATTTCCATGTCAATGCTGACGAATTCGTGAGCCAGTTATACGAATTTGAAAAGGTCGATTCAATTCTACCTTTTCAAGCGTATAGCGGTACCTATGAAGGTAGCTCAATTTCATATTTCTCTAGCTATGCAGCACATGCAACAACCAAGAAATGGGATTGCGATCAGTGTTTTCAAGTCCTGTTGAAGCCTCCAGAAGACGCAGGAGATGTTGATGATACTTTCATCGAATGACGCGAATACGAAAGTAAGTCTTCGTATACAGTAACCCTTTTGAAGAAACCTTCTGTGAAATTTCGCGAGATCGTAACAGGGAATTTGATTTCATTTGAGAGGATCATTAAGCAAGTACGTTATCAGGCGAAAGTGAAAGAGATGATCGAAAAGACAGCTATTCGCGACATCAGTTCAGTATACCCTGATTGCTTCGCAGAATCTGATCCTTGCTACGAACATAGACTCTTTGCAATAAGATGTTTATTTAAAGCAAAATTGCATCGTGTTTGCACAGTCGACAATAGAGAAGCCAGGGCAGTCAATCTTCAAAAACGAAGTGATAATGCTGCTAAAAAAAGGATGACGGGGACCAACAAGCGAAAGAACAGCACAATGGAGGATGTCAAATCGTCGCGCAAATTAAAAAATGTAATGCATGTGTAATAAATTAATGAATGTCTAATTAATTAGCTAATTTAGAAATTCAATCGTCGATCGCTCTAAGAAATTCCCAAACTCTGAAACTTTCTGAATTAAGCACCTATATACGCAATTTACGTTTTAAATTTTAGGATAATTTATATATATTCTAATTGATCGTATTCTTAAGAAAAAAAAATATATATTGTAAGTTTTACTAACATATTTTACATTTTCAGCAAAAAACCTAAGAATAAATGCAGTTTAATTTATTTTGCTGCCGTTTTATCTGTTAGAATTTGGTACTTTTTTTTCATTTTTTCTTATGTTATTCTAAGCCAAGTGGGTTTAAAGGCTTAAAAACATTTTGTTTCTCGATGGATTGCTCACCTTGCCGTATGGAGTATATATAGGTTCCAAATTAAATCCTTAATTTATTTAATTTAGTACCTTACACTTCTGGTGAGAGGGCCGAGTAAACTGTGGAGTTCATTCTTTTTTCAATAACGATATCATAGAGTTTAACAGTATAATACAAAAATACTTAAATTGTTCTTAAAATTCCTATCACAACTCCACTGTTGAAACTAAGAAGCAACCGACCATCTATTTTTGTACAAATAGAATTTATAGTTACGATAATTTCTATACATTTAATAACTTACATAAGTACATATATTTATGATAAATTTTTTCATTTTTGTTATACTATATATATGTAATCATTTTCAAATAAAGTTTCATATTGAAAAAGTCTTACATCAATACTAAATTCCCTTCTATTTTATTCCTTTAATTTTAAATCCATTGTTATTTGTAATACATACTATCTTTAATACTCTTTTTTATAATAGTGTGCGATTTAGAGAAATGATTAAATTGTACATTTTGCATTATTGCATTATTATTTGCAATCTTTAAAATATTAATTCTCAACACCGAGACATCTTCTATAACCGGGAATTTTTTTCTTAGGTTTCATTAATAGGAAAAATAGGAAATTTAAAAAAATGTTAAATGGCTGATGCGAAACAGAAGCAGAAAAAATATGTGACTGTGATAAATAAAAGGACTAATAGTAAAAAATAATTCAAAATGAGATGCCGAATATACAGATTAACGTAACAAAATTTTGAGAATACAAAGTGGCCCAATTTAAAAATCTCCGCAATTAAAATTTAACGAATTATATAAATTTTGAATTATACAATTAGCGATACAAGATAAACAATTTACTATTTGAGGCCATCCATATACCACGTGGTATATTTTTGTCAATATTAAATTTCCGGAATTTAATCATTGGACAATTATATGGTTCCGTACATTTTAATTGAGGATATTATTGGGAACGTGAACATTCCGGACAATTTAAATAATTCTTTTAATGCAAAAAATATACACTTTATTTTCACATTTCTATTTAAAGAAAAGAAAACTAAACAATACTTTAGTATAATATAAAAAAATGTTTTATTTTACTATTTTATTGGTAAAAAGTATAACTCTTAGAATTTTTACGTAAAAGTTCGGGACAATTTCAAGAATTCTGTTCAGCAAAATTATTTTTTGCAAGTAGGTACGTATTATTAGTTCATTTTTATTTATATAAGTATATACATATACATATACATATATATATATACATATTTTATTGATATAATATAATTAATATAATTATATTAATATGTATACATTATCTATTATATGGCGGGGTGAAAATTATTA
>NC_046665.1:19203675-19229602 GCF_010883055.1 Belonocnema kinseyi | reverse complement strand
TCGAAAATTATGGCGAATTATTTCCTGCTTTTCTGTCTAGTAGCCACCGTGACAATTGTCCCAAAAATTATTCATATTTCAGCCTTTTCTTTGAATTTTGTACACGATTCAAATAAATTTAATTTACTTATTAGAATACTGCACGATGTAGGAGACTCATGGTGAGAGGGCTCAGTAAACTACGTGCAGATTATTTTAATATAATTTCTTCTCTAGATCTATTCTTTATTTTTATGAGTCAGTTAAAATCCTAATTATTACTTTCCTGAGCTTTTTGTCCATATATCTGTATCCAATAAAACGGTTAAAATGCGTATTGTACATAAACTTGTAATTGTACTTAATAAAAACTAAGAATAAAAAATACACTAAAAACAAACTTTGTTTAAGATCACTACTATATCACCTTTCATTTACTACATAATGATTTGTATGATGCTCGATTTATTAACTAAATTGCAAGTAAATATTCAATTTGTGAAATCTGGTGAAAAAATCTTATGTCATTTACATTCTACGTAAATAGCATTAATAATATTATTTTTCAATATGGATGCACTATTTTTAATATTACTGGTTTCAAAAATGTATTCAAATTTAAAATTTCACTACAGTTTTATTTTAATTTAACTAGATTGCACTTTAATTTAAAATCATTTAACGCCATGAAACATCTACAATTTTTGACTGAACTTTACTTTAATTAAACTAAAATTTACTTAAATGCTGAATTTAACTAAATTGTATTTAATCTTTAAATTTAGTTTTACAAAATAGTTTTAAAAATTGCACTGCAATAAATGCTAAAGTACGAATAGAATTTTTTTTAAACTTGTTTACGTAGTATGTCGAAAATTTCTCTTTTAAAATACAGCAGACGAGAAACTAATTTAATTTAACTAAACTTTATTTAATTTTTAAATTCATCTAAATTTTATTTAAATGTTGAATTTAGCTACAATTGAAACAAATTTTATTTAAATTTGGAATTTAACTAAATTTTATTTAATTTTAAAATTTATCTCCATTTCATTTAAATGTTATGTTTATTAAAAAAAGAATTTTTGAAATGTCACCGTAAGAGAAATTAATCAATTTAAAAATAATAATAAATAGAATAATTTTAGGCTCTCTGTAATTTTAATACAATTAGGTAATTCAGCGTTCACAACATTTTTCACGTACAGAGCCAGCCGACCAACTCAGCTATAGCAAATATTGCTATAGTGATGTCGGAGGCGAACGCAAGAAACAGAAAATCACGTTCGGTTCGGAATTCAACAACTTTCAGTGTGCGCCCCGGCCCCACCCCGCCCATTAATGTGGTCGAAGGCGGTGGTTGCCATAGAAACGACGAAAAGTTGAAGAGGGCAGCACCTCAATATGGTCGAAAATGTAGTTAGATATATATATATATATATATCGGCCGTCCCCACTCCTGACCCTTACCGCATCTAGGTAAAATATCTTTGGTGGAACCAATCGGTACATGCCGCGCCTCTACAAGTATGTGGCCGAACTGAGAGCAATATGTATATGCAAACTAGCTCTATCCGACTGTAATAGAATCGGTCATTCTATAAACTAGAAATAAGACTATATAGGGACTTTTGGTTTATTATATTTATAGGGTAATAGTACCAACATTTTATCGATTTAAAATAAAAAAGGGAATAATAAATTAAGGAATTCGGTCATGAGATCTAATTAATAAAGAGACATGAGAAGTCTCTCCCATATTCTCTCTCTCTCTTTCTATTATAGGTTATAAGTAATTATAAGCACCAATTTAGTGAATGGCTGTAAGAGAATCATACCAGGAATAGATGAGTTTTCTATGAAACATTTACATGACATATAAAAATCAAATCATATAAAACATATTCATGACATATAATATTAAAAATTCGGCTTTATTAATTATTAAATAATTAGCAATTGAATTATTGATGTTATTATAAATTTGGAAACCGAAATTGACCATCTAGAATTATAATCTAAAACAGGTTTAAACTGGTAAATGCGCATTTTTAATTGAGCTAACTAGTTCTAATGAAAGACTGTCTTTGATCTATTAAATACTTCGTAATTTCTTAAGAGCCGATTGTCATTAACGCCTAATTCATCACACTTCTTAGTGATTTTCTAAAATATAAATTATATTTGCTAACAGGGGTTCTGAATGCTTCCCTGTTTTTCCTCAACAAATAAATTTTTAACAGGATGAAACTTGTTGCTGTCTTGTGAAATTCGCACAAGGAAGGTAGTGTCACTTAATGACACTAAAGGGCTCTGATTCATATTTTATTAGGAACGGTCTTGTCGCATAAGAAGCCGTAAATTACCTTTTTTATACATTTTTGATATATTTACGCATTTAGCAGAGTCGAATCCTAGCTTGCAAGTTTAAAATTGTAAAAGGAGCAGGTTTCGACTTGAGAATTAAATCTTGTTAAATAATTGGTTGGAAGCCCGCAAAGCCTATCCCAATTTTCATGCTGGCCGCTCTGCCATTTTACCCCTTCTTTAAAATTTTAACTTTTAGGGAGTAAGAAGCTCTTCTTGAGAGAAGTATATAAATCAGAATCTTTGTAAGCATCGCCCCGAACAGTCGCGTTTAAAATTTGTCTTAATGTCGTTATAAAAATTCGTTTTCCATAAAGTAACTTGAAATTTTATCTTCATTCACAAATTCCTTCGTTAACCTTTCGCTTCAAGCGGAATGAACCAAGTTGGATTGAAAAAAATGTATTGAATGAGTGCTTTCCACCAGGGATAGATTATTAGTGATAAAAAAACAAAAAAAGGAATCACTCTTATAAATAGTTGCATTAGAATTATTTATTAGATCCCTTGTCAATCCAGTTGCCTGGTTATGTGATTTCAATCACCGAGATTTATATAACCGAGAATATGACAGAATTTATGAGAATTTAAAAGAATTTTATAATTTATGATTTTTAACCAAATTTTATTGTTCATGTTATGTCAGCGGTTCAAAGATAACCTTTGAACGATTGAATATAAATTATTTTCTAGCTTCGGCATATTCTAGATTTAAAAAAATGCAAAACAGTAGATTATTAATTAATTAACACTGTTCGGTTGAAACTCTAACCGCAAAATTCATTTACCTCACATTACTTAATAAAGACTAGCATTAAATAATCCTCTCATGGAAAAGCGTTAAAATACAAGTTTTCCCAATGGTATTATTTTGAATTAAAAGCGTTTCAAGTTGTACACCTTTAGATGAGTTAGAAAGTAAAGTGAAAACTTCTTCGGATGAAAATTCAACAATTTTATTAAAAGTCATAATTTTTGGTTGAAAATTCTACTGTTTGAATGTATTATTCGGTGTTGAAAAAATAACTGAAATATTTTTTGGATAAAAATTAAACTGTTTTTAAAATTTTATTTTTGTTTTTATTGAATTAAAATTTCATCTGTTTAAAGTAAAATGTCATCTTTTTGGATAAACATGCGACTGTTTGATTTGCAAATTAAACTATTATACATTTTCTTATTTGACTATTTTGTAGAAAATTTACTTTTGTTTAAAATTTATGTTTTGGTGTTGAAAAGTGAACTAAAATCTTTTCTGAATAGAGTTGCAATTGAAAAAGAAATTTGCCATTTTTTATTACAAATTCATCTGTTCTAGTGCCAAATTAAATTTGTTTGGGATAAAAGTGGAACTATTCTGTAGAGAATTCAACAATTTTGTTAAAAAGTCATCCTTTTTCGTAAAAAATTCGTCTTTTTGAATTGGAAATTCAATTTTTTTCGTAGAAACTTATTTCTTGTTAGAAAATTCATATTTTGATCGTGAAAAGTCAAATGAAATATTTCGAAAAAGAAAATTCAACTTTTTTTGCTGAAAATGTATCTTTTTGATTTAAAACTTCATCTGTTTCTAGAAGAAATTGCATTCTTTTTTAAAAATAAAAATGCGAGCTTTTGATTAAAATCATTCTTCTTTGCTTGAGTATTCAATTAATTTGCTTGCAAGATTTGGTTGAATCACTTTGTTAAGAAATGACTTTATTGTTAAAGATTTATATTTTTAGTTGAAAATTCATCTCTTTGGTTGAAAGTTTAATTATTTTGTTGAAAATAAATATTTTTTTAACAGAAGATGTACCTTTTCCATTTTTTTGAAAATTGATCTTTTTTAGTTGAAAATTCGTCTTCTTTGGTAAAAATATAATTGTTTAGTTTGATATTTCATTTTTGTTGGGTAAAAATGCATCAGTTTCGTGGAAAATTAATTTTCTGTTGAAAAGTTAGATTTTATTTCTGGCTTGAAGGTTCAATAATTTAGGTAAAATTTAATTTATTTTTTGAGTGAAAAATCTTTATTTTTTAGAAATTCTTCTTTTTGGTTTAAAAATTCTTTTCTTTTGTTATATTAATTTCATTCTTTTTTTATTAAAATATAAACTATGCCACTGTTTCGTTTGGGAATTTGTCTTTTTAGGTTAAACATTCAACTATTATGTTAAATATTTAATTGTACATAAGATAAGATTTTAAACACATATTTTATGATCATATATTTTGTTTGTAATAACTAAGACATGCATTGATAGAAAATGCAATTTTCTATCAATGGAAATAAATTCTTAAATTCTTATAAATTCTCCGGGAATGTATTCCTCGGTTATATTCTCAGTAAGGTTCTCATTCTCATTACCGTTCTCTAAGTAATATAACTGGCTCAGAACTCTATTTCGCATCTTATTGCTATGACCTTCTATGTGCGAAATATCGTCGCATGGCGGCGCTTCTCGCACGTGTCCTTACTTTAACATGCCGCTAAATGGAAAATTTTCTTAAGAACTATAATATTCATATAATATATTATAAAATGTAAGCCTAAAGTGTTTACAAGAGAACAAAAATTTAAAGCGATTGATTCGAGTAAAAATAAGTATCAAAATTGATTGGGTGAAGAAAAAGAAAAATATGGTGAAGTGCATTGCTCCAGACTGTCAATCCGGCTACCATCCCGGTAAGAACGAATTGAATTGAATTGAATAAATATTTATGCACATATCGTAGAATTTGAACAGTTTTGAATGCATAATCCATCGTATATTTGAAATATACGTTTCAATACCTTTTATAGGGAAAGGATTGTGTCCCGTTTCAATTCTATTTAATGTGATCAAAATTTCAACTAAAAAGTGTATACATATTAATAATGATTTGGACGAATAACATTGAAGTCAACTTAAAAGTGTTTAATACCATCAGGCAAACGCGAACATTAGAGCCAATTTAATTCTCTCCAGCGAGTGACGATTGGGAACAAAGCAATGCTATTGAATTGCATCAGCTGACCTTGGAAGTTGGAGTCATTTGAATGCTATCTGCCGACTATAATTTTCGAGTAAAGGAATAGTAATTAATTGCGCACACAAAATTCGGTAAATGAAGTCAATTGAATTGCTTTTGTGGAAGTATTATGTTCATAAAACCAATGATATTGAATCGTATCAAAATTTGATGACAATTTAATACGTTCTGATGAGTTATGTAAAACGTTGACGGTTACAATTCTAACTGTATATATTCTACTTATAAATCATGTATGTTGTAGACTTATTAGAATAATTGTTAGAATCATAATAAAATAATAATTAAATAAAAATAAATAAATTTTTTCATATAAAAAGGTATAGTTTGTGCACAGTGGTAAAATTTTTTCGAAAGGTGGTTGTGCGTGTATCAAAAAGCTGGAGAATGAAGGCAGAAGTGTCCAATTGGCGGCGTGGTCCTACCAAACCGATTCATTGCCTTGTAAAGTTTGAAATTACAAAAGATTTAAACCAAATAAGCCCAATTAAATGTTTCTTGACAAATTTTTGACTTAAGAGTAGTTAAAGAATAATTTGTTGATTAATGAAACAGAAGTGAAGTGAAAGTTTGAGTTGCATTTGTGAGTTGTGGAGAAATAATTATGTGTTTATGTTGAAACACCATGAACATTAATAATCTTATAAGAATTAATGCACATTTTTTTCCTGAAAATATTCCGAAAATAATTTTTCTTACTAATGGTAAGTATTGAGGGTCACGGATTGTAAGGTTATGTGTGTATACTGACAATTTGACAGGTTGCTTATTGTTTTCGAGGTTATTTTTCAAAAAGAGAGTGAATAAATAAGAAAAAGATTGTTTGTAGACAAATTTAAAATATAAATGTTCGTTGAAAAGCAATTAAAGAATAAATTGTTTATTTATGCAAATGAAGCAGTGATGGTTTTAATTGATTGCATTTGATGACGCTGCATGTGTGAATATTGAAGCCATTGTTTGAAAAAAATGTGATCATGTTTAAATGTCATAAATATTATTAATTGTCTTAGAAGGAATGTACATTTTTTCTGAAAATGTTTGGAAAATAATTTTTCTTTACATGCCAGGTTTTGATGATGAAAAATGGTAAGGTTATGAGCGTAAGGGGATGATGAGGATCGGTAGGAAAGAAAATTTATTAGTATGGTTTTATTTCGTAGATACTCCTCTTCAATCCCTAAGAAATTTGGCACGTTTCCATGAAACCCTGGAACATGAGTTCAATTTTTTGAAAATTCAAAATTTTCCCGTTTAGCTCAAGAAGCGTTTTTTGGACCAACCTAATATACATACAACATTCCATTGATAGCGTCAAAAGCCAAAGATTAACAAAATAAATTTTAAGTTTCAAAGCCTTACTCTATTGCCAGACAATCCCTCACGCGTGCTTTAAATATTCTTTTTACGGCTGCCGATAGTGTTTATACTTCACAAAAAAACCTACAGTTTGAAAGTTTAACATAGATAAACGTTTTTTTTCGGCCTGCTAGCCTTAAAAAATTGACTTGCTTACACTTCCATTTTTCATTAGGATTTTTTTACAACTATCTCTTAAAAATTAACATTCATCCACACCTTATAACTATATAATCCGCTCGCTTCTATAGCCTAACCTTCCTCGCTGCGCTGCGCCTCGCCTCGCACGCACGTCCATCTTGTCTCGCTATGCTAGTTCCATGCCCATTGTTAAAAATGAATGCATCGAAATACACCAGTATCATTTCATTAGTAACGTAGTTTTTTTTAAAGATTTGACTACAAAATGTTTTTTTTTTCTCCAAATTTCATGACCATATTCGTAAGCAGTGAATGAAAAATACATCACTACACGCTTTTCGGAACTTCACAACCGGCAGAAAAAAAGCCAGCAATGAGCAACGTTGCCGGCACCGACAAGATTTTTCGGTAGCCAGCGCCGGCAAAATTGCTCCGTTGCCAGCACCGGAAAGGTTGTTCCGTTGCCGGCATCGGCAGGCTAAACTGTATTCATTGAGAATAACCTTCCGCTAGAAGGCCCAAAAAGAAATAACAACCCTAATAACACCGCATATTCCCTCAATATTTCTACCATATTTCCTGCGATAACCGCAATATTACAGGAAATATGGTAGAAATATTGCTGGAGTGTCTCTATGTCCTTTTTCTGAAATATAAAGTTGATATTTTTTCAAGTTTATATTTCAGAAAAAGGACATAGAGACACTCCAACAATATTTCTACCATATTTTCTGTAATATTGCGGATATTGCAGGAAATATGGTAGAAATATTGAGGGAATATGCGGTGTTACTAGGGAAACAACGAAGACAATTGTTTAACAATGAATCAGCATTAGAATGATGAGGTAAGTATCGTTTATGTAAGACTTTTTACTTTAAAAACCACAATAAACTCATACATAACTGTCAAAGGCAATAACAGTACTCCCGGTAATAACAGTTGAATACAGAAAAATTAAGAGTTTGTATTCCTATGAATAAGCGATTTTTCCTCCGTCTAAAAATCCCCCAACGGGAACAGAAAAAGTGCAAATCCTATTCCTCTCTATCGACCTGGTAAAATTAAACGAAAGCATTTATTTGACCTATTTTTCATTATTAAATCTTTTTATAACATATAAATTCGAAAAATATTCAAATTTATATTTATTTATATTTTAATAATTTATTTAAACGCCTTAAAAAATGCACCGAAGAAATCATTTCAAATGTGTCAATTGAAATAATTTTAACTCTAGAGAGGCAGAGTTGAAATGGTTAGAATTAAAATTTCAAACCTTACATTCCTCTTGAAGGAATTAAAATAACTCATTATGCATATTTTGTGAAATAATTAGAAGGAATTAAATAAAATCAAAATTATGACCGCTTCTGAGGAATAAAAAATATCTCTGTGAGGTGTGTTACCGGTACAAATCGAAGGAATTAAAAATATTGAAAACACGTTCTCTTTGGGAGAGTAGAAAATTGTGTGGCGTCCGCTATGGAAATAGAAGTAAATAAGTTTAGGAGGTATCTTATTCTTATAGTGGCATTTTAGACAGATAGAAAAATCGCGCATTCAAAGTAATATAATAATCTTCACTTTTGCGCTGAAATCTGAAAATATTAATTTTTCTCTATTCTACGCTTATTACCGGGCTTGTAATCTCGAAAACAAATAAAATCAATAATATTCATGACATTTAAACATGAACACATTTTTTTAAACAATGGCTTCAATATTCGCGGATACAGAGTCGTCAAATTCAGTCAATTAAAATCTTCACTTCGCTTCATTTGCATAAATAAACAATGCATTCTTTAATTGCTTTTCAGTGAACGTTTCTATTTTTCATTTGTCTACAAACAATCTTTTTCTTATTTATTCACTCTCCTTCTGAAGAATAACCTTCAAAACAATTAGCAAACTGTCAAATTGTAAGTATACACTCATCACCTTACCAGTGACCCTCGACACTTATCATTAGTAAGAAAAATTATTTTCGGAATATTTTCACGAAAAAAATGTACATTAATTCTTATAAATTTATTCATGTTCCTGATATTTCAAAATAAACACATACTTATTTCTCCACTTCTTCACAATTCACAAATGAAACTCAAAAGCTTATTACACTTCTATTTCGTCAATCAACAAATTATTCTTCAACCTCTCTTAAGTCAGAAATTTCAAAATAATCAATTAAATTCGGTGTATTTAATATAATTCTTTTATCATTTTAAACTTTATGCGGCAATAAATAGGTTTAGTATGGTTACGCCGCCAATTGGGAACTTCAGGCATCATTATCTAGCTTTTTGATGCACGCACGAAGATCTTTTGAACGTATTTGACCACTGTGCCCAAACTATACCTTTTTAGGTGAAATGCCATTTCGGTGAAGTGGACTTTAGACGAATTGGATACCTACCGTTGAGATATTGACCACAATTCTCTGCTATATATTATGTACAGTATATAGATGTATCTATCTATATAAAAGAAAGAATTCATATATTCAAAACAGGTGTCTAACGAAATAAATACTTTTAAATCAAGCAGCTTTTATCATTTCCGTATTAGACATGTTTATAGAAAAATTTATCGGAATCTTCAAATTCACATTTTTATAGGTTAAAAAAATGTTCACAATCCAATTCCGTTTCAGTCGGCGAGATACGTATTTTGTACACAAAACAATTCTGATGAATTCTATCTCGTTTAGTCCCTTCTTTGACTATACTTTATTCGCATTCGAATCATTTCTCTGGCGCTGTACTCATTCCAATCGCTCTCGTTATCACGTTTCGACGTTATTAAGCATTGAAATGATATATTCAAATATACGATAGAAAATCAATGGAAACGTTTGCATTGTAATCAATTCGAACCTTTTTACCGGGATCCGAGTCATGATCCATAGCGGACCGAAGGAACCGAGTGAAGCCTCTACAAAGTACTCGTAAAGACCCCATTGTGTCCCCATTCGGTTCCTTTTTGAAAAACTCAACAAAAAAAAAACAGCAAAATCAACTTTTAAATTGTTGAAATTCGGATTCTGTGTTAAAATTCCCTATAGAAGGTCACGGAATAATCGCAATAGATTTTTTTTTGCAACGGTAAAAATTAAAAAAAAAAATTATAAGACGTATAACGCCTGCTACACTTCAAACGCATCATTTGTACGTAGCAGTCAACAGATTATTACGTTACCTTCTTCCATAGGGAATTTTAACGTAGAATCCGAATTTCAACCCTTTAAAAGTTGATCTTGCTGCTTTTTTGAGTTTTTCAAAAAGAAACCGAATGGGGTCTTTACGGGTACTTTACAGAGGCTCATTTCGGTTCCTTCGGTCCGCCAGGGATGACGCTGAAAAATTCATTTTTTCAAAGTGCTTCAAAATTAAGTTGATATATAACAGAAAACAATAAATAAGGAAGACTTTTTAGTAACAGCTGGCCAGTTTGTTTGCGAGAAACATTTTCTTCCCGATGATATTGTCTGGAAAAGGGAAGTGAAGGATCCTACTAGAGATGTTATGGCATCAGTATGTATAAAATACAACTAATATATTTATAATACTTTATTCGAATACAATTAAAAAAATGAATTAAAAGATACAATTTTCAATTTTAATTGCTTTAATTTCAATTTCCGAATTTTAACCTAAAAATAGCTGTCTCCTCGGCTGTGGCTGTTCCTCATCTAGCGATTATATTTGTTCTTCACTTAAATTCCTTTTCGTCCGGGAGGATTTTTGGTTTAAAAAATAAGGAAGCAATTAAAAAGAAAGATAAATAGAATTTTTACATCTGGCCTTCTGACATTTTATTGTCGTGGAAATCATTATAGACCTATAATGAATATAATAATGTCGTAAATAGCTCATAAATTAATAATCAATTAACTATGTTCCACAGTTCTAAATTTCGGGAATTGAAATATTTTTGGGGAATTTAATCATTCTTTTATTTTATAATTCTATCTCGAAGTCCGTGAATTTTAGTTTCGGATATTTTTAAATTCAGGATTTTATTTTTTGTCGATTGAAAATCTTGTCGTTATTTGAAATTTGGGAAATTTTATAGTTTTGTAATAATATATATTTGCCGCAATTGTTTTTCATCCATTTGTGTATTCATTATTTATTTTTTTTAAGTTCTGAATATCCATGCACTTTTTGTTTGAATTATATCAATTATGCCGCCTTTTCCTATATTAAACAAAATAATAAGCAAGTACATAAGTCAAATTTACTAACTGACTCTACGCTATGAAGAAAAAATGATTTTAAAGGTTATTACATATTTATTTAGTAATTTTTATGCATTTTTCTTATTGTGCTGCATGGTTTTGTAGAACATAGTTACTACTAGCGCCTCTGCACGGCTGTTCACAACGCTCATGACAAATTTTTCACATTGAGAAGTACATTTGAAGTAGAGTTATTAAATTCCTGAGAAGTTAAGTTCAGGTTATGTAACAAAAAAAGTTTTTTCTACTTTAAAAGATAACTCTTTAACAAAATACTGGAATTTTCAACAAAATAATTGAGTTTTTAACATAATAGTTGAATATTCAACCTGAAAAGACAAATTATCTACAAAAAAGTCTCTTAGTTTATATTTTAATAAAAAAATAATGAAATTTATACAATAAAAGAAAAGAATTTTAAAACAAATGCATTTTTACGAAAAAAAAGGAAATTTCAAACTAAAGACGAATTTGTTTACAAAAAAAACGCGAATTTTTAACTAAAAAATATCAATCTTAAAAATAGAAAAGTTCCATTTTCTATTAAAAAATGAATTCTAAACAAAGAAAAGAAGTATTTCCCACTAAACAGTTACATTTTCTACCAGACATAAGCCATTATTTAACCAAAATTTCACAATTTAGCTTAACTTTGACCCAGGTAGTTGAATTGTCAATTAAAAAGATTAATTTATAACAAGAAACTTAAACTTTTAACCAACGAGATAACTTTCCAGCTTAAAATATAAAGCCTTAACAAAAAAGTGATTTCTTAAAAAAGCGATTCAACCAAATGTTTTAAACAAATTAGTTGAGCTATCAATTAAAGAAGAACGATTTTTAACCAAAAAGTTGCATTTTCACACAAAAAATGAATTTTTTTTCTATAACAGATGAAGTTTTAAATCAAAAAGATAAATTTTCCAAAAAATAAATGAATTTTCCGTTGAAAAAGATTTTAGTCGATTTTTCACGATTAAACTATGAATTTTTTAACAAGAAATAATTCTATACGAAAAAAATTCAATTTTCAATGTAAAAAGACGAATTTTTAACCAAAAAGGATGACTTCTTAACAAAATTGTTGAATTTTCTAGCAAATAGTTGCATTTTTATCAAAAAAAGATCAATTTTGTACTAAAACAGATGAATTTGTAATAAAAAACAAATTTTTTTTTATGAGTGAAACTTTTGAATTGTTTTGAATTGCCTTGCCGTCGGTGGCTCGGCAACATGCTTAACTTTCTGTTCGCGAATACTAAAAAGAACACTAAAAAATTTCGGCCCTGAAACTCTCGGTTCTGATCTGAAAAGTTGGGTGGACTCGAAATGAAAAGGCACTGATTATGGGAAAAAAGCCTATTACAGCAGAAAAAATTCCAGATTTATTTGAATTATCGTACAATATGAAATTTTACACAGAGGAACTGTAACTTTGAAAGTAACGAATTCGGATAACACCGCGTGCTCACGGCGATTCGGCGTTGGCATCACCCTCACGGCGAGGTCGTTCGTTCGTTCGGTTTGTTAATCAGCATTGTACTACAACTTCTGCCGGTTTTCCAAAGACTGAATTTACTCGTTTTTACAAGAAATTTTTCAAAATTTAGATTGTTCCGAGTGCCAATATAACTACCATTGGTGAGTCAACGATCAGGCTGCACCAGGTCGCGCCCTAGGTAGCTTAGCACGCATTCTACAAGAACCTTTTCAAAATTTAGCTTGTTGCAACAGCCAAAATAACTACCATTGGTGAGTCGACGATCCGGCTGTACTAGATTGCGCACGAGGTAGCTTAGCACGTATTCTACAAGAATTTTTTTAAAATTTAGATTGTTCCAACAGCCAAAATGAATAAAAAATTGTGAGTCTATGATTCGGGCGCACCAGATCGAACACCAAGTAGTATAATCAGTATTATACAAGAAATTAAAAAAAAATTATATTGTTCCAAGTGTCAATATAACTACCATTGCTGAGTCGACGATCCGGCTGCACCAGGTCGCGCATCAGGTAGCTTAGCACATATTCTACAAGAACTTTTTCAAAATTTGAATTGTTGCAACTGCCAAAATAACTACCATTGGTGATTCGACGATCCGGGTGCATGAGGTGGCACCCTAGTTATTTTGGTAGTTGGAACAATCTAAATTTTGAAAAAGTTCTTGTTGAAAACGTACTAGCTACCTAGGGCGCGACCTGGTGCACCCGGGTCGTCCAATCACCAATGGTAGTTATTTTGGCAGTTGCAACAATCTAAATTCTGAAAAAAATTTTGTTGAATACGTGCTAGGTACTTGGGGCGCGATCTGGTGCACCCGGGTCGTCGAATCACCATTTGGAATTATTTTGATTACTGACAAAATTAAAATTTTAAAAAAGCTCTCGTAGAATACTCATTATACTAGCTGGTGCTCGATTTTGTGCAACCGAATCATCGACTCACAGTTTTTAGAAATTTTGCCTGTTGGAACAATCTAATTTTTGAAAAAATTCTTGTAAAATAGCAAAGCTCTTGTCCGCTTTATCAATTTAACCGCAAACTATTTTGTACCCAATTTATATGATGATTTTTTGAATCGGTCATTTTAACTCAGCAAACATCTTTTAATCAAATTAGTACAAGCAACGCCATCTCTTAATGTCTCAAAAGAGTGCTTTTCTTTATCTATACAGCGAGAGAATATTATAAATTGAAAATCTGTTAACCACGCTCCTACTCGCTCTCTGATTCGCGGGCCTTTTTCACGACTGCGCGACTCTCATTGGCAGGCGCTTTGTCGTTTGGGCCTTTTGTCACGGATCCCATTTTCAAATTCCTGGCCCACAGTGGGTAAAAATGACATTTTTGTTTCAAAATAACGTACAGTCGACAAATATTGACCGATTTGGACATACAAAATTCGAAAAAAAGCTGTTAAGATTTCTAAGAGAGTTTCCGAGCCTGATTTTTCAATTAGGTTTTCCATTTTTTATAAATAAACAAACAAATATGACGAAAAAATGCCCATTTTATCTATTTGACGTTCACATTGCTCGTTTCATAAACTAATATTAGATAAAGATGTACCAATATTACATATATTATTCGACATTTTTTATAAACTAATTATTTGTTGAAAAAATGTTCTTTATGATTTTCCTTAATCATACGTTTTTTGTAGTTATATTGCGATATATTTTATGAACAAATGCAGTAATCAGGCATTTTCC
Organism: Belonocnema kinseyi; assembly: GCF_010883055.1. NCBI lineage: Eukaryota > Metazoa > Arthropoda > Insecta > Hymenoptera > Cynipidae > Belonocnema > Belonocnema kinseyi. The sequence goes on along the minus strand of NC_046665.1, from coordinate 19,215,288 downwards.
GATAGAAAAATTCGTTTTTTTTCGATGTACATTTTTTTTAATTCGGAACTTTATGATATTTGCAGCAAAATGAATAATTTTTTTATTATTCTTATGATCTTTTCAACCAATTTAATGAACAAATGCATTATTCGGGGATTTGTCGACATAAAAATTCGGTTTTCTCAATGTCAGTCTTTTCAGATGGGAACTTGATGGGAATTTCCGCAAAATTCATAATAAATTGATAAATTTTATTATTTCTTTCAACAAACTTGATGAACAAATGCATTAGTCAGGCATTTGTCTACAGAAAAGTTCGTTTTTTTCTATGTCAACAGTCTTAATTACACAGAAGAGAGCTGGTGTTAAATTTGTTGCAGCTCAAATTTCATTGGTCTCCCAATGTGCATTTGAGAGAAAGTCGAGTCTCAAATGTATTCCTCTGAATGTAGGTGCACAACTGGGCATCTAGGGGAAAGTATCATTTGGAGACTGAATTTTGGCTCATGCAGAGTTGTGGAGTGCTAAACCGCGCTGTCAGTCACCTGAACACCTGTCAAAGCAACTATTCGCTTGGCGATATTAGACTAAATAATTGTTAATAATGAAATTAATTGCAATAATATTTACCTAATTTTCAACTTTTTTTCATTTAACAGTGCGTACTAGTCACTCAGAATAAAATTATAACTTCCTAATGTAACCTCCAAATATCAGCTTAGTCATGGCCGTCGACATTTAAACTAAAGCCTGAATGTATAGAAACAGTCATGACCGTCTACATACACAATCAGGTATTTTCACTAAACCCTAAAATGATAAGTTTAAATCTGGTATAAACTTTCATATTCCGAAATAGAAAGGATTTTTTAAAACTTTTTATTCAAATTCAAATGTTATGTGCCACTTTAGCAAGTTTATTGGATGACGTTTAAATTCATGTTTTCCCTTTAGCATTTATATAAATCTCTTGAAAAACTGTTTTGAAATATTACATGAATAAAGTAGATTTAATTTCAATAGGAGTTTTCATAAAAATAACATTGTGTTTACTGAGAAACTTTAAAAAGTGGTTTAATCCCATGCCATACAATGCAAAAAAGCAGGGAATGGTGGGACAACTGACGCTGCGCTGGAGATATTAGGAACTAATTAACTTAGGACAGTAAGATATGACCATTTTGTTCACAGATTCATAGGGCTGCAATCTTTTCACGTGAAAACGTTTCATGTCAAAGTTTCATATGTTTCATGAAACTAGAGCTCTAAATAGGAAGGTTCTATGGTCCGCCATGCTTGTTCCATCAGCTGGGAAAATGGGTTCTCGAGTACACTTAATGCCCGAACAAAACGGTAAATACTGATGATTATTCTTGATAATCCTCTATGTTATTATGAAATGTATATTGTGCTCCACTGTGAGAAAATACGAGCTTTGCACCACACGTATGGTGCAACTGCATCGTCGAAGGAAAACAATTTCGCGACATAGTGTACACGGTTTAATTGCTACTCTTTGGCGTTTAATCTTTGCCATGTATGTAAGTAGGTAGTACATGTATGTAGATCTTCTAAAGAACAATTAATTTTTATTTCTTGTCAAGTTTTCCTCAAAAGAAAGAAATTAGAATAAGGTAATAAAGCATTTTGTCTTCTTTACTAATAAAAAATACATCGAATCAGTGAAGAATTTTTTGTTAAAAATTTTAGTTTATTTAAACATTTAAGAATCCCTTTTGTACACATAATGAAAACTGATTTTTATTACAAACACTACTTCCTTCCAAATATAAAAAATCGTACATTAATACGATTACGTAATAAAATTCAACATCAAATTGCTGTTTTGCCCTATGAGACGTTTACCTCTTTGCCCAGCTAATGGTATAAATATGGCGGACCATAGTACTCTCCTTTATAGAGCCTTAATGAAACATAGGGGTAAGAAGAAAAATTATTTTGTGCATAGGCAGATCGGTTTGGCCTCTAAGGCCAGGTTAGGATTTTATCTTATCAGTTAGAATTTTTCAGCCGCTATGTTTGAAACATTACAATGTTTCACGAAATCCCCAATGTTTCATTAAAATTTTTATCAGGCTAAAGTTTCACGAAACTTTACATCCCTACTCATCGTGAAAAAACAATTTCTGTTTTTATTATACAATTGTATTTACCTTATTTTTCATGTATGACACTAGCAACTGCAAGATTAAATAACTTTAAACATCCGCAGAAAGTCTAGTGGAAATTGTTGGGACGCCCATGCATCAATTTCGATGCAGACGGTCACGAATTATACATCCCAGCTTTGGTGGTTTGAATGTAGATTTTGACTAACCTAAGATTTGGATATTATTTCATGACAAGTACAATTTTTATTTCAAGGCACTAATAGTCACTGGTAAATGGGAGGAAAGGAAAAGTTAGGTAATTATTATTATAACCTACCTGTTTATTGACATCTATTTCACCCAAATAACGCCCGACAAAATCATCTTGACAGATCCCGGCAATAAGCGCAGAATAGAGAAGAATTAATATTTTCAAATTTCAGCTCAAAAGTGAAGATTATTCTATTATTTTGAATGCACAATTGTTCCATCTATCTAAAATGCCACAATAAGAATAACTCCTAAACTTATTCACTTCTATTTCCATAGCGACCGCCACACAGTTTTCTAGTCTCCCAAAGAGAACGTGTTTTCAATATATTTGAATTCCTTCTAACTGTACCGGTAACGCACCTCACAGAGATGTTTTTTATTCCTCAGAAGTAGTCATATTTTGATTTTATTTAATTCCTTCTAATAAGTTCAGAAAATATGTGTCATAAGTTGTTTTAATTCCTTTATGCAGAATGTAAATTCTGAAATTTGAATTCTCACCAATTCAAATCTGCCTCTCTAGAAGTAAATTATATAAACTCACACATTTGCATAGATTTCTTTGTTGCATTTTTTAAAACGTTTCAAAAAATTATTAAAATATAAATCAATATAAGTTTAAATAATTTTCTAATTTATAAGTTATAAAAACATTTAATACTGGGGTGACTGACAGTTTGTAGACGACACTTCACGTTGCTCTGGATGAGAAAAAACAGTGTCTAAATTATGCTTTTCCTCTAAATTGTCCGAATGAACCTGTGTGGCTCAAATTTGTTGCAACTCACTTGAACACCGATTTTGGTGTACATTGGAGGATCAGCGATTTTCTGTGTAGGATATCGAAAAAAAAATTTTTATTATTATTTTTTATTTATTATTATTAAAATTGGCTTTAAGAAAATATAAAATTTATGAACCAATTATGAATTTCGCTGAATTAATCAAGAACTTCCCAATTAAAACATCTGAATTCGAAAAAAGACGAATATTTTCTGTCCACAGATGCCCGAATAATGCATTTGTTTGTTGAATTTGTTTTTAAAAATCATAAAATGTGTCAATTCATCATAAATGTTGCCGAATTTATTATAAAGATCACAATTAAAAGTCTAAAATCGAAGAAAAAAAGTATTGTTCCGTCGATAGATGCCCCAGTAATGCATTTGTTTTTAAAAAATCAGAAAGTGAATTTAAAAATTATGAATTTTGATGAAATTCTCATGAAGTTCACAGCTGAAAAGACTGCCAGTGAAAAACCCGAATTTTTCTGCAATCAAACGCCCAAATAATGCATTTTTGTACATTAAATTTGTTTATAATATAAACAACTATACTCAGAAAAGAATTTTTTCTACGTAATATTGTTCTGATTCTAATTTCCTGCAACATAACTTGAAAAAATGTGTATTTATGGAAAATCGTAGATAAAATGTGTTCAACAAATAATTTGTTGATAACAAATGTTTTTTGTTAATTGTCTAATACTGAAATATCCTTCAGTAAGGCTATTTTATTAAGCTAAAGCGATATCAACCATTGTCCTGTTATTGACGAGCACCGGGAACGTCAAATAGAAAAAGGGCCATTTTTTCGTCATATTTATTTTGTTATAAAAAAATTAAAAACCTAATTCAAGAACCAGGCTGGACAACTCTCTTAGATATCTTATTAGCTTTTTTTTCTCATTTTTTTGTCGAAATCGGTGAAGATTTGTGGGCTGTACGTTGTTCTGAATAAAACAAATCATTTTTATTCCCAATGTGCTGCACTCCTTTGAGTCCGAAACCAAAAACATTTTTTTTTAGAATAATCTTTTAGGACCCTAAAACTGAAACATTTTTCTTATCTTGACTTTTTTTCATATCGTGCGTTATTTGGCTTAAATGTTGATTTTCGTGTGTTTTTTGAAATTTTGTAAATGCTATAACTCTGGTAAATTTTGGTTTTATAAAAAAATTCATTAGGATAAATTGATCTTTCGATTGAATACTATGAATATCCGTACAGAGAATTTTTAAATTTTAAAAAAAGTGGTCTCAAAAATTTTAAAAATACGCTCACTTTTTGAATTTTCACCCAAAATGGCTGGCTAACGAACTTGACCTTTATTTTAGGACACTAAAATTGTATACCAAAGGCCAATCCAATCTCTCAATTCTTTCGAAAGTTATCGTGCTAATAAATTAAAAATCTACAGACACACACACACGCACACAGAATAGACAGACACATTCGTAAAAACCTCTTTTTCGGATTCAGGGGGTCTCAAAACGTGGACATTTGAGAAAAACAGTGGGGGTCAAATTTTTCACAAATCTAATACCTTCTCTTGATGAGAATATAAAAACATAAGTTGTGATGAGAATGTGCCCACGCAGCGGGTTGATTTTTTTTATTGTTAACATCGTGTTTCACGATTAAAACAAAAAATACACCTGCTATAAAAAAGTTGTCTATAAAAAATGTGTAGATCTTTTTGAAATGCCCAATTTTTGTTCAGTCATCTTTTTACCTATTTTGCACATTTTAACCGCAAAATTAAATTTTTTATTCTGTAAAAATTTGAATTTTCAATTTTTTAAGAAAAATCAAAACAATTAAACTAAATTCTGAGATTCTCATAAATTCTCAGAGAATTCATTTCTCGGTTATATTCTCGGTAATATTCTCATTATTGTTACCGTTCTCAAAATAATATAACCGGCTCAGAATTCTAATTGGAAGACAAGCGTATCGTCGAACAGAAAAAAATATTTGGTCATTGCCTGGACATGCGTACTGGACACTACGGTCTTTCTGTCCGATTCAGCCCGCCATGTTTGAACTGTTTGAGGAATGAAGGAAATGTCAAATTGCATTTATTTCATTATAAAAGAAAATAACGCTAAGTAAATATTTTTAAGATTAAGAATTGATAGTTAAGTCCTCTGATTCAAACCTAAACAATAATTTCCTTGTTAGAAATTTAGAAAAATAATTATTAGAAAATTTTCTTTGAAGGTTTGATTTTTCTACTGTTTCTTATTATAAAAGAAATATAGATAGATACAAAAACTAACCAGTTTTTTTCTCATAAACTATTTGTTGGATTTTATTTTCGAACATAATCGACAAGTGTTCGCACCCTAACGATAAAAATCTCTGAATATTCACTGAACATTCTCAGGCCCAGAGAAGCTTCAGAGAATATTCTTCACTGGTACTCAGGTAGATATTTTTAAAGATCCAGGTAGCTCGTTTAAATGGTTTAATGGCTTTAAAATGTCCTTTTCTGAATTGAAATAAGAATTCGATCATAAATAACAAGCAGAAAGGCTCTCTCAATTGAGTAGCCGACACTCAAGAGTCCTTTGTTAAGCTTTCGCATTTAAATTAATAATCGATTTTTCAAATTTAAGAGTTAAGCATAAAAAATAACAATTCGGAATCTACGAGAGTTTCGATTATTTCAGATATCCAAATTTTTTATAGATGTTTAAAATTGAAAGGAATGTAACGTATCTCGTAAATGGAATAAGATAAGCGAAAAAAGAGAACATTTTCGAATTCAACTCCAAAATAGCATATAAGTTATGATTATTTATTTTCAATTTATTTTTATCAGATGTTATCAGAAATGACTAGTTATTAATAATAATAATTATTATTGACATTAATAATAATATATATTATTTATTTGTGCAAATGATTAAAAAATTAATAATAATAATTTAAACAAACAAAATAATCATTTAAACAACGTTTTAAAAATGAAATTATTATGTTTATATTATATTATATTATCAATTGTTCGAATATAAAATTTATCTTAATCAAAACTTCTCATATTATATTACATTATTGTTTATATTCCGTGTCGCCTTCAGGCTCTGTTTGTGTCTACGAATTCCTCGGTTGTGGATCAATGCGTCAAGTCAGCTAGTCGCTCGATGCTCTGTAATGAGTTCAGACGTTTATTGAAATAAAAAGTGTTTTCAACTAGTTCACCTTATACAAAGACTTGCCATTTATTTAATTAAATCACTACTTAACTTTTACTGTATCCCAATAGGTTATGGGCTGAGTGCCTTATACAAAATTGAATAAATAAATAATCGAATAAAGTTAAAATTGAAAGTGACAGACAGTAAAAAAATTGTAAGTGAACGCGTGCTAGTGTAACCAGTGAAAATGAGTGCTGAAACAAAGAAAGAGCCGCGAATAACACTTTTCAACGGTGAAAACTACAGTTTAGGGAAGCACTGAATTCGCGGATTAATTGAAGATGAAGACGCCTTGCCAGTTCTTGATTGTCCACTTCCAGAAGAAATAAATGAAGAATGGAAGAAAAAGGACAGGATTGCAAAGGGCATAAGTAAAAGACATTTGCATAACTCATTAGTACTAACTGCAACGGAAGAAGATCGTGTGCGAGATGTAATTCAAAAACTCGATTCAGTGTATCATCGGAAAAGTGCTGCATCTAAAATTGCCGTTAAAACGAAGATGGCAAACTTCAAAATAAAGGATGATATTCCTCTTGGCAATAAATTATTATTGTTTGATGATTTATTGATTGAATATCGATCTGCAACTGGAAAAACATTGGGCGATGAAGAAAAGATCACAACACTTTTAACTGCTCTTCTATCTTCATACGATTCAATTGCAACAGCAATTGAACATTAACCTGATGAACAAATGAAGTGTTTATATGTAAAAAATAAATCGCTGGATTATGAAATAAAATTAAAATAAAATAAAAGTGACACCAGTGCAAAAGTCTTGAGTGTAGAAACTCAAGACAATGAAAAAGTGCAAGTTGCAAGTAATTCAAATAACGTAAAGAACAATAACAGCAACAGCAACTACGGTCACAACAATAACAAAACAAAGACAGCTGAAGAACGTACAAGAACGCTGCAAACAGTACAAACTCAAAACAAAAATGACTATTTTGCTTTCATGAATGTTGCTGAAAATCCATTGATCAGTGAAATAACTGCATCAGATCAACCTCGTTTTATATTAGATTCTGGGACACCGGACCATATAGTAAACAGACTGGATGTTTTTACGACCGTTGAGAATTTGACTGTACCACTTCAGAGTTCCATAGCGAAGAAAGGCGGGAAGATTACTGCAACGAAAAAAGGAGTCATAAAAGTTGTGACTATTCTAAGAGTAGCTGGGGCCTTGGAAAATGTTCTTTATGCATCGGATGTTCCGTACAATTTGCTCTCTGTTCGTCGCTTGCAAAAGGCAGGCATGAAAGTTGTTTTCGGCGACACGGGTAACGTTATTATAAATAAGGGTAACCAAACCCTGGCAACTGGTGGATTACAAAATTCTTGAAAATATATAGATTTTCAATTGAGGAAAAAGATGTGTAATCAAATTACAACTAATAATAATGACACATCATTAAAATCATATAAAATTTGGCATGAACGATTAGGTGATATGAACACAATTTGTGAAGGTTGTGTATACGGTAAGCAAGCACGTCTACCTTTTTCAAGTGCGAGGGACAGATTTCACGTTACGCGACCTTTATTTGTAATACACACTGACGTATGCGGAAAAATAAGTCCGGCAACAATAGATGATAAAAATTATTTCGTTACTTTTATTGATGAATTTGCCCATTGCTTAGTCGTTTATCTATTAACAAGTAAATCTGAGGTTTTTGGATGTTTTGAAGATTAGATAGCAAAAGGTGAAGCGCATTTCAATTTGAAAATCGCATACTTGTATTGCGATAACGGTAATGAATATCTCTCAAATGAATTCAGAATCTTTTGTACGCAAAGGGGAATCCAGTATCATTTAACAGTCCCATATGCACCTCAACTAAATTCGATCTCTGAAAGAATAAATAGATCATTGCTTGAAAAAGCGCGTACTTTAATTCATGCTGCAGAATTAGGTAAAGATTTATGGGGTGAGGCTATTTTAACTACAACATTTTAACTTAATTTGATTCCAACAAAAGCCATTTCACAAGACAAAACTCCATTTGAACTTTGGCATAACAGAAAGCCTAGATTAAATCATTTAAGAATTTTTGGTTGCACTGTTTACATTCATAATAAAAAAAGAAAAGATAAATTCGATACTAAATCGTTCGAGGGGATTCTTGTTGGTTATGAGCATAACGGTTATAAAGTATTAATTGCAGAAACAAATGAAATAATTATAGCACATGATGTGATTTTTGATGAAATTTATTATAAAAAATCACGACCCGCTGGACACGTAAAAGATACAAAACAAATCGATAATAAAAACTCATTTGCTAAAAGAGAGAAAACTGATAGAATCATTGGAATCAGTGACGAGATTGAAATTAACACATCTGTATCTTACCCAGATGAAGTTAATGAATCGTTAAACCATGAGAAAATCTCGCAAACCGTTGACAATGTAATAATCAGTAATAAAAATAATAATGAGAGTGAAATTAGAAAATATAGTTCACAAATAGATAAAGCTAATGCTACATCTCAAACTAAATCACCATTATGACGCAGTGCACGTATTAAAAACATGCCTAATGTTTCATATAATGAAGAGCATTGTAATTTTACTAGTGCACAGTCTGTAATTTGTGACGTTCCAAATTCATACTCAGAGATTAAAAACCGAGGGGACACAATTTAGTGGGGGAAAGAAATACAAGAAGAGATTCTCTCTCTCTTACAAAACAAAACGTGGGATATCGTTCCTTGTCCACTTGGGAAATAATAGTAGACTGTAAATGGGTTTAGACTATTAAAACAGGTTCTTTGGGAAACCCATATAAATATAAAGCAAGGCTCGTAGCGAGAGGATTCAATCAACAGTATTTATTAAAATATGATGAGACACTTGCACCCGTTGCTTGAATTACAACTTTCCGATTTATGATAGCTTTTGAAAATCAACATGATTTATTAATACATCAAATGGATATAAAAACAGCATTCCTAAATGGTTCATTAAAACAGGAAATTTTTATGCAAATTTCAGAAGGGATCAATCCAAAAAGGAATCACGTGTGCATTAATACGACGGATTATAATCCTGTCAGCACGCCCTTGCCGATCTTTGCTTTGCTCTAAATATATTGAGTAGATACCAGGTTAAAAATAAAAAAAAGAATTGTGGCAAAATTTAAAAAGAGTCCTTAGATATGTAAAAGGTCCCTTGAATCTTAAATAAACTTACAAAAGGGGTGAATATACCGATGTTTGTTGGATATGGAGATGCCGATTTGCGAGTAATGAATCTGATCGCAGAAGTACTACTGGGTTTGTTTTTAAATTGTTCAATCGAAATACAATTTGTTGGAATAGTAAAAGACAAAACTCAAAGGAAAGGTCCCGAGGTGTACCTAATCGATTTCTTCCATCTTGCGATATGTATGTAGTACTTCAAAAAATATTAGACACGTTTTTTTTAAACTGCTAATTCGCCCCTATGATCACAGTTTTCGTGCAAAAGTGTTGTAATCCCTTATTAAAGTTTCATGAACCAAATAGAAATATTTAGTTGACGTGTTTTCCTTTTATAATATGTAATTGTTTATAAAACATTATTTAAACAAACTGTCGAAAATTTTATTAAAATATAAAAAAACAACAATTACACCAATCGCTTCTACGAAAAAAGTGGGGAAAAAACCTCTATAATATTTTTTTTTAAACTCCCATTTGATCATGTAAAATTGTTACCAACAAATAGACATTTTCAAAGATTTAATTAAAAAAAAAAAGATTATACCAATCGATTCTACGAAAAAATCAAGAAGAAAATCCCCTTGGCGTTTTTTCATCAAACTGTATTTTGCTGGTGTAAAATCGTTATAAAAATGTCCAATTTTAGCAGCGATTCTTGAGCAGTAAATGTTAAACATTTTTTTTTAGTATTTCAGATACTTATTAGCATTTACTTGATACACCAACTCATCTTATTCTCCAGTTTCACGAGTTGGGAGTATTTTAAGATAAAATCTGAATCATTAACTTTGCACACATTTATTACAGGCTGACTGCAACAGTCGATATATTAAAATATTATGTATATAATGTTTTCGAAAATGCGTAAAAAAAGGTTTAAAAATAGTATTTACTTTCAATTTAATTTTTTTTCAAGATATAAAGTTGACTTACCGTTCAAGATATATATATGTCAATATGTCAAAATATTTCCTTTGAAAATACGCCCCTATGACCACAGTTTTTGTTCATAAGGGTTGCAACCCTTTATTGGGGGGGGGGGGTGATTTGCTATTTTTTACTATTTCTCGATAGAAATTTTATAAAACACGTTGTTCATTGAATAACCTTCAAACATTAATTATTATTATACATATATAACCTCTAATAATTATTACACATATATAACCTCTAAATTATTGTTCACAATCAGAAAGTTAAAACGAAAAATTCAAAAAAGAATTTAACTTGTACTTTTAATAATCCTTTAAATTCATAAATTAATTTTTTCATTCAAAAGCTTGATAATCCGAAGAATGACCATTAATAATTATGCTAAATTGCGATAAAATATGCTGATTGACATTCTTTATGCTCGATGTGTTATAGCAAAAAAAGTCAAAATGTATTTTCAAAATGAGTAGAAAGTTAGTGATACATTTATTACTGACTCATCTTCTAATTCTTGTACATTTCTAAACTCTTACACACGCTTTTGTCCATGTCACCGGAAGTAAGTAACAAATTCATTTAATTAATTATTGTTGAATAAGTACATTTAACTGTTGATGTTAGAGTAAAATGTATTTGCTGTTTATTATGCACAGATAATAATTTTATGACACCCGCTAATTGCACCCGCTTCCAGCGAAATCGCGGTAAAATTTCAGCCACAACCACGTCTCACAACCGTGGGATAGGTGGTTACAGTCTGTAAAGGAATCAATACGACGATCCAGCAAAAGCCTCGTGCACCCTAAGAACACGGAGTGACCCAAGGACAACCGCTTTCTGCATTTTTCCCGCAAGTGTTCTAGCATATTGTTGACACGCAGGGATGCTTTTTAGGCTATTAGCAAGTGAAAGCTTGGTACCTCCAAGAGCGCCGACGATAAGGACGATCAGTTTAACAGAATATTCCGGGTACAATCGTTGCAACTCCCTTATAAGGTCTTCATACCTCTCGTGTGTTGGACAACTAGATAGTATGTGAGCTAAATGCTCGGGGTGTGCATGGCACGCCCTGCAGCTATCATCGGTAATGTCTTGGCTCAAAATGTGGCGAC
>NC_046665.1:19200670-19203575 GCF_010883055.1 Belonocnema kinseyi | reverse complement strand
CCTTACATTAGCTTGTGTTTTCTCTAACAGTTTCGTGGCAACTCTAAAAGAGAGCGGTCTTTTATGTACTCGGTTGGGAAAAAAGCCAAATAGAAAATTTTTAATTTGGTATAAATGCACTTTCTTAAAATTGTGCTTCGATATAAACACACAAGAAAAGATATATATGTGTATGTATGTATATATGTCTTTGGTTCCGGTCTGAGAAGACGGCCGGATACTAACTTCCATATGTCACAACGCTGCTGAAGGCTGGTGACCTTCTCAGCATGGAAACAAAAACGCAAACCCAAGACGACTCTCTCGGTTCCAGTTCTACCTCCCCCCTCTCCCAAACCTCCCTTGTTAACTGAAATTTTTGGTGGGACTGACGTTAGAACTACAAGCTCCAGCATATGACGATTTGATACTTAACTTTGACATGATTTCGACTCAGAAAATAAACTTATTGCATAAAGGTGTTAGTTTGGCGTATAATCTAAACAATGAATAATACAAACTACAAAATAGCCTCGGAAAGGACTGGAACTTTTAATGACAAAAGGCATGCACACGGAAAATCTAAAGGTCATGTTTCAGGCGACGAATGAAGACTGGGTGTTTGGAGTGCTAGGGGAGTAAATGATATGGACGTGAAGAAACTAGATATTTTATGTGTGCCCGAAACAAAGAAAAAGGGATGCGAAACTAAAGACATAAAAAACGGCGTGTTGAAAGGCGGATTTGAAATATGGTCAGAAGTAGACTGCGAATCACATGGTAAACAAGGAGTAGGTCTGATTTTGAATGAAAGAGCAAAGCAGCATCTCGGAGGCCATGGTTTCGTGTCTCCCAGACTGCTGTGGGCTAGAATGAAAGTAGGAATCACAATAAACATTTGCGAACATGGGGAAAGAATAATTCTACTAGGAGCCATGAACGGTTGGGTGGGCATCCAAAATCAGGATACAGAAAGATTATTAGGTATTTTTGGGGATCCAAGAATAAACTATAACGGAGATAAATTAGTTGGTCTATGCTTAGAAAGGGGTCTGTTTATTACAAATACTTGGTTTTGGCATAAAATGATCCACATTTTACACCTGGTCTGAAGGAAATAGCCGCAGTATAATTGACTTTGTTGTTGCGGATGAAAGACTAAGGGAGTTAGTCAAAGATACAAGAGTCATGAGGGGTCCTGAATGCAATACTGATCATTACCTTCTGATCTCAAAAATTAACTTAGGTCGGGGATGGAGAAAAAAGAGAACCAAGAAAGCAAAACAAACGCGAATCAAAATTGAGAACCTACAGAAACCGGATGTGCAAATAGATTTCCAAAATAAGATAATCGAAAACATAGGGCAAAATGGGAGGACCGTATAAAAAACCAAGATATAGAGGGCGCCTGGACAATGTTACGGGATATCCTTGTTAGATGTACGATCGAAGTGTGTGGTACCGCAGTCGTAGGAAGAATTTCTGGTGATGCGTGGTGGAATGATGAAATTCAGGCTGCCCAAAAAGCAAAAAGAGAAGCGTACTAGAGAACTTTGAACATCGCAGGTCTTAGCAATGAGGAAAGAAATAGACGTAGAAATGATTAGAGACGCGAAAACAGGATACTTAAACGATTAGTTAAAGAAAGTAAAGATACAATTAGAGCAGAAGAAGAAATAAAAATACAAAACGACTTTGAAGGAAGCAGGAAACTACTTTATAAAAAAATGAAAGGAAACAAAAGTACAGAAAATGTCTACATGAGAAATAGTAGGGGGGAAATGGTATATGATGCAGACGGAATACTAGAGGCTTTCAGAGACTATTTTAGGAGACAATTCGGAGATAAAGCTATAGGACACCACAACTGCGATGTTGAACACTATGCGATGGAAAACTCAATTGAAAAAGTTTGTGTCACTGAGGTTAGGGATATAATTAAGAACTTGAAAAACGGTAAGGCTGCCGTGGTAGACGGTATTAACGCTGAAATGCGTAAACACGGTGGCGCGTGCATACCACATAGACTATGCGAATTGATAAATTTATGTTTCGAGATGGGAGACGTCCCAGGCGATTGGAAAAAGGCGATTATCGTACCAATATACAAGAGAAAGGGAGATAAAAGCGAGTGCAATAATTACAGAGGGATTAGCTTATTAAGCACCTTAAGTAAAATATATTCAAAAATACTTATTCGCAGGGTAATGAAAATAACAGAATCAAAGTTTTGGGAAGTCCAAAGTGGGTTTATGCCAGAAAGGTCATGTACGGATCAAATATTTAGTTTAAGGCAAATAACAGAAAAAAGTTTTCTGTGCATTTGTTGACCTAGAAAAAGCTTTTGACAAGGTAGATAGAAGTAAACTTTGGGAAGTCCTGAAAGAGTATGGAGTCAATGGATGGATCCTACAAGCTATAAAAACAATTTATACAGGTAGCAAAGCGAGTGTAAGAGTGAATTGGAAACAGAGTGTCTGTTTCGATATTATTCAAGGAGTTAGGCAAGGATGCGTTATGTCTTCATGGTTATTGATATTATTTATGGACAAGTGTTTAAGAATGGCTCTTTTCGACGAAGAGGGTGTGGATCTCGAAACAGTAAGGTTACCTGGGTTAGCGTTCGCAGATGATAAGGTTGTTATGGCAGAGTCAATCGAAGACTTACAAAGAATGTTGAATAAACTAGAAGCAAGCATGAAGAGCATAGGCCTCAAAATTGGCGCAAACAAAACAAAAATTATGGTGTTCGAAGGAAAGAGTGAGAAAACACTATCCAATATTTTATTAAATGATGAGAGAATTGAACAAGTTGATAAGGTCCCATACCTTGGTAGCTTATTTACTAGGGACGGGAAGATAGATGAGGAATTAGATAGACGAATAAATGAAGGTAAGAAGGTTATTGGTAGAGCAGGTCCCCTTA
>NC_046665.1:19198451-19200570 GCF_010883055.1 Belonocnema kinseyi | reverse complement strand
TGTGCGAAATTGAAGGAATATAAAATGTAAATCCAGAAAAAATTTAAAAAAAACCAAGAAAGACAAATTTTTAAGGAATATTCAAATCCGAATCAAAGCCAAAAACAGGAATTTTGATAAAACAGTTGAAATGTTTTATTTACGTTCAAAATGTTCCGCATATTGCTGGAGACCCCACATTATTAACACTGAACTCACAGAAATGTTCCACTTATTGCCTTTGCTCATTTTCTTCAAAATATAGCTACACACACCACTTGCACTTCGCGATCTGAAATTGCGACTCGAACTAGGCTACCGGCGTGGGCTGACGTAATCTGCATCGGTGTGTTTAGTGCAATTAAAAAAAGCGTTTGGTTAAATGAACCAAATTTTGTGGTTACTGCAACCAAATAATATCCTAATATATAATTTATTCCGCTCAACAAATTTATTTGGTTGGATCAACTAGAAACGGTCAAATAAATAATTATTTTGAATCAACTAAATGAATTCGTTGGGTTTTTTTAAATGAACCAAATTTTAAATTGGGTTAACGAAATTTATTTGTCCCAACAAACAAACCAGGTTAAACAAACTGTTTTGTTAAATCAACTCAACTTTTTTTATGAGTGTACGTTGTCTTGTTTGAATAAGTCTTTCACTACAACTGGTCCGAACTCACCACTTTTTTCATTGAGAAAAATAAATAAGGGAGAAAGAAGTCTACCGTCACCGAAGATTGTTGGTTGGATTGTATAATTGTGTGTCGTGGAAGTTACCGATTGTACCAAGCATTGTACTTGTCTTTCCCCCTCAACTGCTAACGTACGGCCTGAGTGGATTTTCAATTGAAATCTACTTTGATCTGAATTGTATACGTTATCAATTCCTTTTACTTGAATAAGATGTTTTACATCAATAATAAATTCATCTGCTTTTCTTTGTTAATAATCTGCTTTTTTACCAATGTGTCCACGCTTTGAAACGAAAATCTTCATGCCCAATGTCTTTCTCGGCTTGTAAAGCCCATTTTTGTAAATCTGTATCGTGAATAATATGGCCGGCATCGGCAGCTGCTTTGAAATTTTCGTATACAAATGAATAAATTCTTGCTATTTTTTCTCGATAATTTCCACAAATTTTTGTTCACACCACTTCTCCAAAACTCTACGGCTCTTGAATTGTAGTCATGATCTAATTCTACAACATCTGATGTACACACTTGGAAATCTTCGTCGGTGGTAAGGTCTCTCCCGTCATCTTCTATTACGCGCATTTCAATATCCTTGTAATGCTCTTGAAAATCTAAAGTTTCATCTTCAGTCACTTCGCTATCGTTAAACTCGTACATAGAGTTTAACAATATTTTCTCTGTATGAGATTTTAACTCTCTTTCTCGCTGTGTTATTGGAGTTTCTTCCAATTTAAGAACTTGAAAAGTTATCAAAAGTAAATTTATTACGTTAATAGGATTAAAAATCATTTTTTCCAAAATTAAAACTTTTTATGAATAAGTTTTAATACACTTGTAAACTGAAGGAAGCTTATAGCACAACTGATGAAAACAAAGGCAAATGCAGTTTCCATGCGTACTGTCTTGTCCAGCCTATCTTTATGGCAAGTTGATTCGATTCGGTTTTGATTCCTCTAGAATCAAACCGAAGGGCCTATGACAAAGCCACCGAACGCGTCCTCGGGTTGCGGATAGAGGGTCCCTGTACCAAGGGTTTCTGCTGAATATGATTACAAAAATAAATAGGCAGTCGCGGACAATTATCCAGGGGTGGTCCCGAAGGAATTAACCCCCAAGCGGAGGTGTTAAAACCGTGCCAAAAGCTAAATGGCACCTGGGTGAGGTGTCTAGAACGGTGACTCTGGGATACCGGGCGAACTCTCAGAGTACGCAGCCTCATCCTTGCATGCGGGGCTCTACAAGGATGGACGAACCCCTTTCCCTAGCTTCTCGTGGGAGCAACAATGACAACATCAAACATAGTTGCAGTAAGTGCGGTTCAAAACAACAGAACGCGCAGGACTCCCGACAATGGGTCGGCCAACAGTGCTGACCAATCTAGAGCTGGGGGAGCCAATGAAAATGGATTCAATGCTATGGATCGGCGGGATCTCGTGACCTTTG
>NC_046665.1:19195082-19198351 GCF_010883055.1 Belonocnema kinseyi | reverse complement strand
GTAAGTAACGAGATAATTCTAAAAGAATGTGGTGCAGAAGAGACGCTAGTAGACACATAGGAAAGAAATCGGTTAAGATGGTTCGGACATGTTGAGAGAATGACAAATGAGCGACTAACGAAAGAAGTGTATCAAGGTAAAGTAAATGGCAGCGTGCCCAGAGATAGACCGCGGAATGAATGGTTAGAATGTGTGAAGAAGACCCTAGTTAGAAGAGACATAAGAAGTCACGGAAACACGAGAGCCTGCATGAAAAAAATGCATGAACATAAAAGAAGCTAGAGAAGTATGCCAGGAAAGGAAAGTATGGCGGCAAATGGTTAATAAAAAGAGTGTCAGTAGAGTGAATGACGCCTGAAACAAAAGACCTTGGCCACTAATGGACCCAATTGGGGAACCTTACATAACGACTTCGTGAGGTTCTTCGCTTGGGGTGATTGCTAGAGAGATTGATCAGCAACCTGGGTCGGAGCAGTGTTGCGGAACGAACGTGTTATTTACTTAAATAGCACGAGAATTCTGGATCAATCTGAAAAATCTCTATCCCTTCCACACACTACTCCTTTCCCCTACCGAGTGAGTCACGCCTACCCTGAAAGGGAAATGGCTTAATGGTGTAATAATAATAGTTTACAGGTTCACACCGGCTCCGGGATCTAACCTCAAAATTCTAGCTTTTTTCACATTTCTAAATTTCCGACTAAAAGGCCTTCTTCATACATTTTTCATACGAATTTTTAAGCTTTCCTGCAAGAAAATTTAAAACTAGTATTTTTAGGAGAAGAAGTAGACACAGATGCTTTACTGGCCCTGGAACCAACGAACAATTCTTTAACAAAAAGTCTTATTCAACCCGGTGGAAAACGGGCCATATTTCTAAAAAAAAAACTCAAAGAATTTCAATTTGCAAACGCTCATGGTTCTGAAGCTGTAGCTTTTGTAGAGGAACAATCTTGATTTCTTGAAGAGGTTACATAATATTTTCTAATATGTTTTATCTCGTATTTGAAAAAAAAACCCTCACAAAGCTAAAATTATTTTAAATTCATTATAACTATGATTTATTTTAAAGTCCATTTTGGTGAATTATAGACAATCTATTTATGATATCAAATTATTTGTATAGCCGAAGTATTGTGAAAAAGAGGACAAAAGTCTGTCTGAAATCAACAGGAATAATTCAAAAGAACAGCAGACATTAAGGGCACTACTGGACAAGGTTATAATTGATTCTAGTTGAGAATCATACACTGTTAGAAATTTCTATAGCGATTTTACTATAAATGTAATGGAAGCAATATGCATATACATGTAGTAAATTTAATATACCAGTATCTTGTCAAATAATATACATGTATAGTAAAATAGAGTGCATAAGAGTGGAAAGTACTTTGATGTATTTAAATCTTGTCAAATATTTGAAACGAAAATAATAGCCTGCAACTCATTGACTAAATTCTTATTTATAATCAAAGAGCAACGTACGGGTGGGGTTTCTATTAAAATTCACTGTCAATGTCAGAATTTTTGCGTGAGTACTGATGCTTTTAGGTTCGGTGTCTTAATTATGTACTTAGTTGAACTTATCCACTTGCAACCCCGTATCATTTATGTTTAACTAGAAGCAAATATAATACTTTATTATTTAGAATTAAAAATTACTACCAAAATTATATTCAATTTGTGTAAAGTGAAATTTCCTGGCTCTTCTAAGAATTGAGCAATATACATGTATATTAAATTTACTACGCAGCCTTTTAATAACTATTTCATAGACCGAGTTCTTAGATTTACTATACAAATGTATAGTATATGTATATCAAAATTGCAAACATTTTTAACAGTGTACAGCTCAAAATGTTTCATTACAATGTAAAGTCATTTTTAGGCAGATTTCTATAATATGGAGAAAAATAGTACCTACGACAAGACTGGAAATAACCTAAATTTACAAGCACTTGATCCACTGAAGGAAAAAGCTGTAATTGATAATGTATTGATTGAAATAGCAAACGATGAAGAAATACCATATAAGAATTCACGTTTAGATGTTGAACAGACAAAAGAAGAAGTTTTGCTTGACCTTCACGAATTGGTAAATTTTATTTTATTATTTTAACCAAAAACTTTTTTTATTGTCTGACGTAAAATTTCGTAAAAAAATGTAGGAATTGTGATAAATATTGAAATTGCTTCGATACGAATCCGAATTTTATTAATTCAATTTTAATTATTCGATTTTAATTAATTGAAAGGATATTTCAATTTTATAAAAAAAGAAAAAGAATTACATTTTCTCGAAGTATTTTGCTTGTTGGATCTCATGTTTAATAATTTTTCTCTAATAATATCCTATCTTGTCAAATTATTTCCAGCTTTTAATCTACACACCTTTTTGCAATAGGATTTATCAGCAAATATTACGTAAACAAACACAGGAAGACTAATTATTTTGAAATATAGGGACCAAGTGCTAGATGATCAGGTGAGAAAAAAGTTGGTGGAAATTTTAATCTGGAAACTTATGGAAATTCCAGTAGCTGTTAAATATCTCGATGAAAATCAAACGCAGAAAGTGAAAGTAATTAGGTATAGATACTGCATTATATCTCTTAATAAAGTGAAAGCAAGTTTGGCATTTTTTAACATTTCATTTCCGAGAAAAGAATAAATAACACTTCCATTTTTGTTTGATCTTTCTTATAGGCCAACGCTAAAAGATCATCATTTTGACATTCTCTCCAAAAAAAAAGGTTGAGCTTTTTCCCAAGGAAAGTAAGGAAACGTATTATGTATCTCCAAAAGTGGAAGGATCGGATCAAAAGTTTGCCAGAGGAAAACTTGTAGATAAATATCGGAATTGGCTATCATCACTTTCAAATCTGGGACTTTTGACTAGGAAGCCAAAAAAGAACGATGAAGAACCAGAAGAGGGAAAAGAGAGTAAGATCAAAGATATTATAAACGTGGATGCCATAAATATAGACGGCGCCTCCGGCGAAAAAAGTCGCTTCCCCTCTACCCACCGCTCCCCGTAGATAGCACCATCCCATATAGTTTGCCAAGAGCCACTTGGAACGCTGTAAGCAACTCTCGGCACACCTTTGAGGCGCACTGATGGTAAACTTAGCTTGGACAAAAACCATTAAAATTAAAATTAAATTGCCAACATTTCATAACAAACGTAAAATATCCACACTTTGTAAGACATGGTTATTTTAATAGATACCAGAGAGAAAATTAAATGTATAATTTATATTTCTGTTTCA
>NC_046665.1:19193674-19194982 GCF_010883055.1 Belonocnema kinseyi | reverse complement strand
GAGGGAGCTCTTCTTAATATTTTGACACCAAAATCATGTCGATACACCTTACCGACTGCGAGTAAAGCCACCCACGCTTTAACTTGACAGACTGTACCCTTCATATCAAAAAGTAATTGATAAAAAACTTTTGGATCTTTTTAAGGTGCACAATTTTTTATTTCTCTTCTTTTTTCCACATCTTGCACAGTTTCATCACTAAATTAAATTTATGATTTTTCATTATTTTTGGTTCTTTCAAAATTTGAATGTTCGATTATTCAAAACAATCTGAAAAGTTGTTATGATAATATTGTAGGGTTCTCAAAAAGCAACGCTTTTCTTCTCTCGAGTTTTTGTTTCAAGTCTCGCGCTGGTTAGTTTACAATTTTCATTTTGGTATTTTTTTTAATTTGTTGAAAACGCTATAATTCTGGTAATATTCTTTTTATCAAAACAAGTCGATGAGGTAAATTGTTCGGATTTCCAATTATTACGAATACCCGTACATGGAATTTCTAAATCTTGAAAAAAATCGTCTCAGAAATTTTGAAAATTCTCTAACTTTTTGAATTTTCACCCAAAATAACCAACGAACTTCATCTTTAGCTTCTGACACTTAAAGAGTATACCAACTGCCAATATAATAGATTATTTTTTCAAAAGTTATTATGCTCGCAAACAAACATGCATATGGAAATCAGAAACACTCGCAAAAACCTGTATTTCGTGACCAGACGTAATATTTTACACAAATGTAATAACGTTTTTGATGAGAATGTAAAAAATATCTGTACTCTGAGAACTGCCGTGATTTGAAATGTTGAAGATTTGGAATTTTAAATTATTTAGCTTTCAAAATTTATATTTTAAAGCTATATTATGAAATTTTGTTTGAAAAGTTCAATTCTGAAGACTTGCAATGGAAAATTCTTTAATTTTAACGATCTGCAATTTAAAACTCTTAAATTTAGAATATTTGCAATCAGAAACTCTTGAATTTTAAATGATTTATAAATAAAATAAATAACAAATTAATTAATTAATTTAAATCTAACAAAATTTTAATTAAATAACAAAATAAAATAAAAATTCATATAAATTGTCATGATTTTGAAAATTAAAAGTAAAGAATTCTCAATTATAAATCTTCCAAATTCATGAAATTTGACATGCATATCATGAAAATTAATGAATTTTAAATTTCGAAGTACGGGGTTAAAAGTTTTAATTAATTTGGGGCCCAAAAAAATCACATTTGAGAAATTACAACGGACATGTTCACCAAGTCGGTCTCTTAGTCAAATAAATTCACCCATGTTTTTTTAT
>NC_046665.1:19190702-19193574 GCF_010883055.1 Belonocnema kinseyi | reverse complement strand
GAAAAATAAAATTCCCACATCACTGTAAAAATTCCGAAATTATAACATTGTCGAAATATAAAAGTCCCGAATTGGAAAATTCTCGACAATTTACAATCTTACGGAATTTGAGAATTGCCGACAGAAAATTTTCGAATTATACAATATCCGGGCTATACATCTCTCTAATTTGAACAATTAAAAAATAGTTTGTTTAAAAAATTTTTTTTAATAAAGAAAAAACTTTTTTAATGTTTAAAGTTTCTAAAAATTATTGTTGGAATATAAAATAACAATAATTGAACGAATGTATTTTTTGATAAAAAGTTATTTGAAAATGTGCATTGTATTTTTGTACATTACAGAAAACGCTCGCAAAAATGAAATTATTATTTAAAAAAATAAAAATAAAAGTTGCGTTAAATCAGCCTGCATTGAATCCTGCAAATTTTGTTTCATTTAAAGCTCACGTGTTTTAAATTTATGTTTGTATCACATAATTATACAATTATTGTTATTTTAAATTAAAATAATCATTTAAAAAGATTAAACATCAAACAAAATTTCTATAATAGAAATATTTGATTATTGTATTTTTAATAAATAAATAATATTGATCACAAAACTGTTTTCTCAATTTCTGCAATTCGGGAATTTTCTAATTTGTATATTTGATCATTAGACAGCATTCGGCCTGGAGTTTTATTATTCGGGAATTTTCAAATTCGATAATATTGTAAACTGTCCAGAATAACGTTTTTATAAAAATATAATTATAATTCCAAGTGATAGGGAAATTGTTCTTTCGGGTTTTAGATATTAAGACGACAGTTGCAAGCCAGATTACGTTTCGCATTGGCAAACAATATTATACGAACAGAATTTCACTGACACATTCGTAAAAAATATCATGTTCCATAAAGTATATTTTCAGATAAACTTTAAATTATTATAATTGATACAGCTTATTTATTTTGAATTTATTTTAAATTGAAAATGGGTTATGAAGTTTTAATCGCGAGTTTCCATTTGTTTAACTTCTAAGACTTTCCAATTGAAACAATTTAATTTTTAATGTTAAAATTGGAATATTCTTCAATTTTAAACAAATTCCGAATAGTGTTGTGAAATCAATTATGATTCACTTGTGAATCCTTGGTGTCCACTTCAATTAAAAAAAGAATCATACTTTATATTCGCGGTTAATAAACTAAAAACGATTTCTATCTAAAATTATAAATTTGAAACGCTTCTAATTTTTAATTTTCCAGGTCTTCAAAACAGCATTCTAAAGTTCGAAATTGAAAGATTTTCGAATTACGTACTGTAAACTGAATGATATAATAGGAAAAAAGCAATTTAAGGAATTAAAAAAAAAACTGTTCAAACCAAACTTGGACCAATTTCTTTTCTAAAAATTCATAAATTTCCAGGTAAAAAAATTAATTCACTGCCATTTGCCTATTTTTCCCAGCCTCACAAAATACCCGTCAATTCCCGTTCTAGCTCCAACCTGTTTCAAATAAAAATTTATAAGAATATTTTACTTATTTTTCACATTAGTAATTTATAGCCTTTAAAATTAAATAGTTTTAGGTCAAACATAAAAAAGTAGAATAAAATTTTCTATTTATAGCGTTTTTATTATATATTGAACAATTTAAACCTCTGAACTTTTTTTCATGTTGTTTAAAAACTGTTTTTTAAATACTTTTTGTGTATAAGAAACAATTTTCTTCCATCTAATAACTATTTTAGAGTAGAAAGAAGTGAAAAGAAACACACTTATAAAACCTGATTTTTTGTTTGTGATTTCGTGATAAAGGAAACAGCTATTTATAAAATAATTTATAAAAAGGGCTTATAATTTTTGCCCAAAGAAGATAATTTCTAAATAGTTTAAGCTGTACTACTGGACCTTGCTTTCAACCGGAAACGTATTTATTTTTTATATTTACCTTCCCAAGGATGAGTATTGTGAAAATTGAAAAGCTAAACTTTACCAGAAAATGCGTTTGCATTTGAAGTTTAGCTTTGAATCTTAAAAAGAAATTATAATTTCGTGCTTATCCAATTTGAAATTTAATTTTTTTTCAGTTCATAATAATTTCGTGATTGCATTTATATTTTGACACAATCTAAAGTGAATTTTGTCATTTGGACAATCTTTGTTAAATTAACACCAAAATATTGACAAATATATTTTTTATAAATTAAAAAATTGAGAAATAACAAAGGGCCAAATAAAGAAAACAAACACGCATTAAAGGGATTGCGAGGTTGCTTTGTTTATCTTCTTTCCTTACTTATTTTTTTGGTACGTAAAGTTTAACTTTTTATTTATATGACATTTTATAATTGTAAAAAAAATTGCGATATTCAAAGAATGACATTTTGAACCTTGGTGCTTTATAGGTGAATTTTAATCAATGATTTCTGTACATCCTTGATGTGTCTGGTTTCATCCAAACATTATCCAATTCGTGAATTTGTTTTCATTTACTCCTTATTATGTACTCTTTATGTATGTATTCTCCTTATGTGTGCTTATCGAATGTCTCGAAGAAAATTTTCAGATTTCCGAAATGTTGCGACATTAGTAACATTAATAACACAGAAAATTGTTAATAGCATTTTAGATTAATAACACATGCATTAGCTCTTTTTAAAGTAAACAACTTTTATCTATTTATTTTTTTGATTGCTTATGTCGTTTGTCCAAACACTTATATCTTATATTTTTAATGTTGTTTTTTTACGAATAAAACAAAAACTACCCTTCGTATCAAATAGTAATTGATAAAAAACTTTTGGATCTTTTAAAGGTGCACAATTTTTTATTTCTCTTCTTTTCTCCGCATCTTGCACAGTTTGATCACTAAATTAAATTTAT
>NC_046665.1:19184805-19190602 GCF_010883055.1 Belonocnema kinseyi | reverse complement strand
TACCTTTTTTACATACCTAGATGTCAAAAAAGCCTACCAGTGACTGAAATAGATTAGAAAAAAATCGCCAAGATCCAAGAATAAAAATTGAATGTACAGCGATTTTTTAAATTTTTAATTGTGATTATCTTTAACTTTGTGATATCAAAAATTTCCGTACAATTTTTTTTTATTAATACTGTAGGAAAAAATTAACAAGATCGAGCGCCGAGATTATAATTAGAGCAAATTTTCTGTAATTCTATGAGGACGGCTGAAATATCCCGAAAAATAAAATTCCCGACTCGGTAAATCTCTCTGTCCCGAAAAATACAATTCCAAAACTAATAAAATTCCTGAACAGTTTATAATATTAACGAATTTGAAAATTCCTAAATAATAAAACTCCCCAAATAAAATTGTTTCTTAATCAGTATTAATTATTTATTAAAAGTACGATAATATATTGTTATCAAATAAATTTTTGTTTAATATTTAAAGTGTTAAAAATTGTTTGAATTTAAAATTAAAATTATAAAAAAGATTTTACCGACAAATTCATATACAAAAACACGTGTTTTTTAATTAACATTTCGATTTTTCGGAAGAACTTTTGTGATTTAAAAAATACTATATACATTTTCAACCAAAATATCTTATCCAGAAATATATTTTGTTTTAATTTTTGTTATTTTAAATTTAAACAATAATGTTTAAATACTTCAAACATTTAAAAAGTTGTTTCTTTGGTATAAATATTTGATTATTTCAATTTAAAAAAATAATTTGTGAAAGAACAATGTTTTCCACACTTGTTTATCTCGAAATGTCTTTTTATAATACTTTTTAAAAAATTAAAAATATGATTTTTCGAGAACATTTTTTTTATAATTAAAAAAAAAGACTGTACCGAAAACCTGGATCAAGCTTCAGATCTGAAAAAAATCAGCGATACACACATGTCAAACTTTTCTAACCTCAAAAAATCTTTCTACTGCTTTACCGTCATATTTTACGAAGAATGAGAAAATAAGAATTTGACTTCGTAATACGATAAGGGCAGCAGCTCGATAGGGCAGGAAATGTGATATCCTATATATATAATTCCCCACTCCGACGCCCCGTACCGCATCTACGTTTATAATATCTTTGGCGGTGTTCAGTGATTAGTGTTTTGAGAAGCGCGATGCATCTTCTGTCGAAAAGCCGCATAGTAAGAATGTCAGCAATATTTCTCAGGATCGCGTATAACTGCCAATGTCTATCATCCTCAGAAACACAATCTCCAATGAGTAAACCAAAATATTTAAGGAAAGTCATCGTTTATGAACCCGAAAACCCTAATTTTTTCATTAATAATTTTTCTCTGGACAAATAGCTCGGCAAGTTTCCCTTATCCACTGGACCGAAATTGAATACCATTATCCAATCATTTAACAGGCCTAGAGAGAAGACTTTTTGTTGCTTATGATGCAAAATTAAAGCACTTATATCATATGGAACGACGCCTTCCTAGAAATCATGGAACACGTCAAAATAAGCATTTTACAGATTGTGAAAAGACGGTAGATCGTTCCATACACATGGTTCTTGAATACCTGTTTCGGAAATATTGTCTTTTAAAAGGTCGTCTTGGTAATCATCAATTGCTCTTATCAAATCAGGATCCTCAGTGATCTGTTTATGAAGTTCTTCTTTTGAAATCTTACATACGCGGAAAGGATAATTAGAAGAAAAGCTTTTCACTAATCCACAAATGTCGTGAATCCCTAAACTATCTCCTGTTGCCAAAATACAGCAAATGAAAATTCGTCTACCACGTACAACTAATCTTTTGACTTCTAAGTCTGTCAATTATTTTATGAGGAAATCAAAAGAAGCTCTATTTCCAAATTCTTTTCTATCCTGATCATAAAAAAGCAATCCTTGAATGACGTTGCTCATATAATTTGAATTAGATTCTTTGTACAATTTACTCATATATTCTAAAGTTTCTTCTAAAACTCCTGGTTGTTGAAAGAATTGCTTCAAGACTGCTTTAATAGAAATAAACTGACCATAAATGTCGGTAGGAATATTAGTTACTCTGTCATTAACTATCTTACTGACATCAGTTGTTTCTAGGTAGTAAACTTGAGGTCGTATAAAATATTGAGTACTTTCGAAGTATTGAAATCTTTTGTATTCGCTTCTAAACCTTGCATAAGAATTTTCGCAGATGTGGAATAGTCTCTAAATGTTTTCTATCTTCTCCAGTAGTACTTTCTTTTTTGATAATACGTATTACTTCCCCTTTCAAGTGATTCAAATGCCCTGATTCGTGTAACTCATGATTACAGTCCACAACGTATTGTACGACATTACGAAGAATTGATGTGTTGTTATACAAAATAGCAATGAATTGTGATGTCGAATTTTCGATTAAGTTTTTTAATTCTTTCGCTGTTATTTCAGGATCAGTAGGTATTTCACAGGTGTTCTGGGAGGTTAGAACTTCCTGAATCTCTGATAATTTTTGGGAGGAAGAATTATCTTTATCAGTTTTCGAGCTAAGAAAAGAGTCAGTATTGTTTTTGAGCTTATGAGATGTCTCGTATACATTGTGTTTTCTATCTAGATGTTTTTTGAAGGCTTGTGCATCTTGAAAACCTTTATACACTTGTCCTGTATGCACAAATATCGATTTTTAATGGTTGAATAATGCTGCGAATGTAAGTGACGCAAAAGGAAATTAGAACTCTCCAATTCGCCGTTATAAGTATAACACAAAAACATATTTGTTACTCAAAGATCTACACTTTTATAATACTGAATAAAGTTACGCTATACTATACAGCTGCGTTGGATGAATGCTTCAACAAATGTAAAATAGAATAACTTGACTTGTTTTTAGACTAAAACTAAGACTCTGAAATTAAAGTGCGCCGAGTAATTGCACACTCGTTGAATAGTTATCAGACGTTGGTTTTAAAATTATCAATAAGACTGGTATTGAACTTTGTTTAAATATTGTAAACTTAGACGGAAACTTAACTTGTGAAACAGATGCAAGTGTGATAGCAACTACTTCGTAATATCTTTCAACCGAGCAATCGTGTTAATGACGTTTGGTATTTTTCTATCCCACCTGGTTGTAAGATCGTATACCGATTTCTGAAGAAGCCAGACCTGTTCATACTACTTTGGATACTTCGCATGAAGTGTGTGGAAGCATTTGAAGCAGATGTCCACGGCTTTTAGAATACTTTCCACCTGATATTTTGTCTGATCAACAACTACATATATTGTGTGGATTGTTGATAAAGTCGGTCCTATCACTACGATGAGTGGCTGGAGGTGAAGGGCCCATTGAGCATGCTTGTTTCGCAACTCCTCTAGTTTACTCTTAACACCTGCAGGAACTTGTGTGATCAATTAAAAACTTTCAATTAATATTGGAACGTTTATATTGTTTGTACTAGTTTACATAAAAGTGATTTTTCTTATGCAAAACTTTACGTGCTAAATAAAACTATTAAAGGATTCAGCAATAGTGGGCTTCCACTCTTCCTTTGACTTTGGCTTTCGTATCCTGCACGTAGGTGGGCAGAGTGCTGGTAACAGCATAAAAAACTATGTTTTTCTGATCTGCATAGAAATAATGAAAAAAACGGAATTGAGGGTAATATTCTAAAAAATCATAGAATTATATCAAGAATTATACCAAGTCGAGAAATTCTACGATTTCAAGCGAATAGCTATCTTTGATTTGAGTTTTCATTATTTGTTTAATATTTCGGGAAAAACTTGGCCATTTCTTATAGAACAAGGACTCTCGGCCATATTTATGTACAAAGTCACTCGCGATCTATCATTAAGCGTTTCAAGTTGAATTTATAGTGATTTTGTATTCGACGTATGTATTTGATAAATTTCAGCAATAAATATGTTTTTGAATCTTACCAACACATATCCCTGTGACTGTCTCAGTACAGGCCATTGCTAAAGAATCTTGTGCACTGTCCCTTTGGAGTACTGGTAATCAATCTCTCAATCTTATTTCAGCACACTTTTCCAGTGCTTCAGTACATCTTCCCAAGGCTCATTGTTGTGCTTAAGCTACTGTACGTCAGCATTATCGAAAAACTCGTTCCTCAAGTCTAAAATATCATAAAGATAATTATGATATATTTTTTCATTTATTTGCCATTGTTACCCGTGTGCAAGTTCTTTTATACCACTTCAACCTAAAAATCTCAACTTTGAATTGATTTTTCCGGCTCCGTGATATAAAATACCAGGGGGGTGCTTCCACTGTACTGCCCAATGCAAAAAATGTGTCACGATAGTTGAAAACGGCCGTGTTGCGGCGCTAGTAGTAACTTTGTTCTATGGTACAATACCATGCAGAACCATAGGAAAAATGCATAAAAATTACAAACTAATTATATGAAAAACCCTTTAAAATAATGTTTTCTTCGTAGTTTAGAGTCAGATAGTAAATGAGAATTATTTACTTATGTATTATTTTCTTTAATATAGGAAAAAAGCGGCATATTTGACACAATGCAAAAAAAACTGCATGGATATTCAGAACTTATGAAAATTCATTAGAAAATAACTAACGAAAAAAAAATGAATGAAAAAAATGCCGAAAATATACATTATTGTTAAATTATTAAATTTTTCAAATTTTAAGTATCGATAAGACCTTTAATTGGCAAAAAACAAAATCTCGAATTTAAAAATATCCGAAACTAAAATTCACCGACTTCAAATCCGATTTGTAAAATAAACGAATTATTAAATTCCCACAAATACTTCAACTCTCCAAATTTAGAACTACTAAACATAGTTAATTTATTATTAATTTATGAGCTATTAATAGAATTATAAATAAGGCAAACAATTTAATTAATCATTGATTAATAATTTATAAATTATTTTCGGCAAATTGTAAATTTCTTCAAATATAAATTTCAGGAATAGAAATATTCATGGGAATTTAACAATTCATTTATTTTATATTTCGGCAATTTTTTTCACATTAGTAATTTATAGCCTTTAAAATTGAATAGTTTTAGGTCAAACATGAAAAAGTAGCATAAAATTTTCTATTTATAGCATTTTTATTATATATTGAACAATTCAAACCTCTGTTGTCATTTGGACAATCTTTGTTAAATTAACACCAAAATATTGACAAATATATTTTTTATGAATTAAAAAATTGAGAAATAACAAAGGGCAAAATAAAGAAAACAAACATGCATTAAAGGGATTGCGAGGTTGCCTTGTTTATCTTCTTTCCTTACTTATTTTTTTGGTGCGTAAAGTTTAACTTTTTATTAATATGACATTTTTAACCTTGGTGCTTTATAGGTGAATTTTAATTCATGATTTCTGAACATCCTTGATTATGTCTGGTTTCATCCAAACATTATCCAATTCGTGAATTTGTTTTAATTTACTCCTTATTATGTATTCTTTATCTATGTATTCTCCTTATGTGTTCTTATCGAATATCTCGAAGAAAATGTTCAGATTTCCGAAATCTTGCGACATTAGTAACATTAATAACACAGAAAATTGTTGATAGCATTTTAGATTAATAACACATTCATTAGCTCTTTTTAAGGTAAACAACTTTTATTTATTTATTTTTTTCATTGCTTATGTCGTTTGTCCAAAGACTTATATCTTATATTTTTAATGTTGTTTTTTTTACGAATAAAACAAAAACTACAGTCTGTCAAGTTAAAGCGTGGGTGGCTTTACTCGCAGTCGGTAAGGTGTATCGACATGATTTTGGTGTCAAAATATTAAGAAGAGCTCCCTC
>NC_046665.1:19182893-19184705 GCF_010883055.1 Belonocnema kinseyi | reverse complement strand
TTGCAGCTGCATTTAGATTGAATTATACAAAGGTTTTTTGTTTTAAATATAAATTAATTAAAACATTTTATTTGTTTTTCACAATTGTAAATTATAACTTCTGAAATGGAATAATTGTAGCTCAAACATGAAAAAGTATAGACTAATTACAAATTTAAAGAGGTTTTATCACATATATTGAACTATTAAAACCTCTGATCTTTTTTAAGGTTTTTAAAACTCTTTTAAAAACTTGCTTTAACAGTTTTGGTTGTGATTTCTTAATAAAAGAATAAGTGCTATTTAGTCTCCAGAACAGCAATTTCAAAAATATTTAAACCCTTAATAGTTGAGACATTTTAAATTTGTAGTCTTCACAGTATATTGAATAATTTCAAGTTTAAAGCTATTTAAATATGTCATCTGAATTTTTAAATTAAAATTGTTCGATAATTTTAGATTGAAACCTCTCAAATGATTTAGTTACAAATTAAAATCGTACAACTTTAAGTTTTATTTATTTTTGGATCATTTGTCACCCCCCCTCCCAATTATTTAAAAAAAAAATAAAATAACGCTCGATTTTTGTAAAAATTAACAAATATATATTAAAGCTTCACTCAAGGTAATTTTAGTTCAAAAAGCTTGTTCCGGAATAAATTAACTCTTATTGTTTCCGATTTCGTTCTGTTACTTAGGGATTGTGTTTTTCATAGAAAAAATTGAAATGTGGTTTTTTCACGTTTATAAAATTATAATTGAAGGTCACCCGGGGTAATTTTCTATGAAAAATATTGATTTACAAAGAATATTTGTAAAACAATAGAATGGATTTCTTCTTCCGAGATGCAAACGTAAATTGTACTATAGTAAAAACAACTGGAAAAATTTAGACGAAAGCCAAATTTGGTAAGGAAAACAAACATTTGTCGACCTATAAATACGAATTTTATTCCCCGAAAGATTTTTACAAAAATCTCTTCGAAACACTTTTATAGCAACAATTTAATTGAAGAAAAATATTTGTTATAAAAATAAAAATAGTACAATTTTTCCATACAATTCTTAAAATAAAAAATCTGTGTGTCAAAGCACAATCCAATCCGACTATTCTTTCGAAAGTTATACGATATACAGACAACCACAACATTAATAACAACGACGACGTAGACGCCAGAGAGACAGACAGATACCGATGTAAAAGCTTGTTTTTCTGATTCAAGGAGCCTCAAAACGTCGAAATTTCATGAAATTTGCGGAAGTCATTTTTCATATTTTTTTATACCATAAATGGCTGTGGATAGAATTTTCAAATTTAAAAAAAAATTGGTCTCAAAAATTTTTAAATAGCATCAAATTTTTGAATTTTTATCAAAAATGACTGTTTAACGAACTCGATCTTTCTTTTTCGTCTTTCGAACAGTGTGTCAAAGCCCAATCCAATCGGACCAGTCTTTCGAAAGTTATCCGATATACAGACAACTACAACAACGACGACACCGGACAGACAAACAGGCCCCGACGTAAAAACTTGTTTTTCTGACTCAAGGGGCCTCAAAATGTCGACATTTGATAAAATCCGAAAAAGTTATTTTTCATTAAAAACTAATACCTTCTCATTTTGGATAAGAATATAAACATTTGTAATAAGATTTGTAGAAAATCTTTCAAAGAATAAACTGATTGCCCGGTAAGTTGCAACAGAAAAATTACAATTTCAAAAAAATGAAGGTTGTTCTAAATATTGAGCTGAACTTGAGACCGGGACAAATCGTCACACACACAATTCAGAGTGACAAATTTAAACTTGGAATGTTACGATTATAATTGTTT
>NC_046665.1:19173148-19182793 GCF_010883055.1 Belonocnema kinseyi | reverse complement strand
TAAAATAACCATGTCTTACAAAGCGTGGATATTTTACGTTTGTTATGAAATGTTGGCAATTTAATTTTAATTTAAATGGTTCTTGTCCAAGCTAAGTTTACCTTCTGTGCGCCTCGAAGGTGTGCCGAGAGTTGCTTCAATTGCATCAATTGCAGTTAAGTTATATATTAATGAAGAACGACTCTTTTAACAGTGCAATAGAATATGGTCACGAAATAATACTTGGCAATGACAAGTTTTTAGATTTTCTTCCGTTTCTATCAGTAGACTTCCAAACTGATTCTGTGCTATACTCAGTTCCGTGGATGAGAATCAATCACATTACTTATAAGCCATTTATGGTTGTCATGGTTAATTATAAAAACCATTTGCCTGCCTTTTCCGTGATATTAGAAATTCTAATCAATACGAAAGAACACAGTGTTCTTATAGGAAAACGGATGCTAACTGAAGGTTTGTGTTCACACTACTGCGCTTACCAAGTCACATTAACAAAGGATTTCGTAGGTTTAACTGTAGAAGAATTGTTCAACAAATTCCCCACGTTCGTTTGAAATTTATCTCATGGAAAATTTTTTGTGTTTTATAATGATAGCTAAAAAAGTCACAAAATTATGTGGCTTTTGTTCAGCATCACTATCTTACTACTTGCGCAAAGCTGTTATTAAGTAACACCATTCTCGTATACATTGTATTTATTTGCACACACCAGCTTGAACTCCAACTTGCCGAAAAAATACGTACAAAATGTAAAGTCAGTTGCGATTTAAGATTATTATAATTAATGATAATAATTTTAGTAGATTTAATTTCCACAATATTGTTACTGACGATTCCAAGTTTAAGCTGAAAATGCCTGTGGAGATTCAAGATCTTCATTTCGTCAGTTGGGACGAAGAACCAGAAACGTCAATTTTTGCTTGGAAATTCAGACATCTCGATTTTTGCTTCAAGAACCAGACACTTCACATTTTACTTGAAGAACCAGACATGTCAAAATAAACATTTTTTATCCGAATTCAAGTTGGTATTACTGCGTAAACTAACAAACAGAATATGGATATTATCTATATTCTGTTTCGTAGTTTACGCAGTAGTGCGACCTTAAATTCTGACAAAAAAGTATTTATTTTGATGTGTCTAGTTCTTCAAGAACAACGCGACGCGTCTGGTTCTTCAAGAAAAAATCGACATGTCTGGTTTTCCAAGCAAAAATTAACATGTCTCGTTCTTCGTTCCAACCGACGATTTGTCTTCCTAGATTAGTCATAAGTATAAATTACACTATATAATATATTATTTAGTTGACCTTATATTCGAATTGAAATTGAATGAGAGTGATAAAGTGCGATTTTATGCTGTGAAAGACTGAATTTTTAGAATAAATTATTCTAACATTTTTTCTTTAAAAATGTGCAAGTTATTAATTTTTATGTATATCCTAATATTAGGACTTTTCTCCACACCGGTGCTTAAGTTATTTTGTTATCTGAACCTGTTCAATGAAAGTCAAATTCTATTAAAAATGTTCAATATTAGTTATACATTGTTTAACAAGAGTGTTGAATATGTTCACTTTCATCAAATAGGTTAAAGGATTGAATAACTTGAGCCACGTTGTGGAAAAGCTCAACTTTTTCATTAAAGATAAATAAAAAATTCTCTACGAGAAAAAAAATTTGTTTCAAACAATTAAAAAATTTCATTGGATCGACTAAAATATTTGGTTAAATTCACCAAAATCTTTGGTTCGATCAACCGAAATATTGAGTATAATCAACAAAACTTTATCAACCAAAGAATTTGGTTCGATCAAACAAACGTTTGCTTGACCATATAGTAATGCATTTATTTGGTTGATTCAAACAAATTTTGGTTGCATCGACCAAACTTTTTTCTGAGAGTATATGTAACTGCTTCAAAATCCGAAAAATTAACTTCAGGTAATTTTAAAATAATCTTGTCACCCATTATATGATATAATATATTTTAATTTTTAAATGTATTGATGGGATGTTCCGAATAATGGTAGAGTTCGAACAACAGCACTTTCGGAAAAACGAGAGAAACTATTTATAATGAAATTACAGCTGATTCCTTCAGTTGGGGCTTTATAAAACTAAAAAATATTTAAAAATATAGTTTTTTCATTTTCTAAAGCGTCAAGTTATTCCATTTTTTAAAAATCGATTCTACTTTGGGAAGTAAAAAAATTTGTATTTGATAAACCAATTATGTGAATATAAAGTCTATAGCTACACCCGACTGTATTCTCCTGTTTCTTCTATTTTATAGAATTTTTCATTTTTTGAACGTGATTCAAAGTTCATAATTGTTCTATATTTTGCCGGTAAAATAAAAAAAATTTAATTATTTTACTTTGGTTTTCAACTTTCTCAATATTTCTGATAAAATAACGGTAAAACATAAATTATTTTTGCAATAATCAAATTACTTTAAATATTATTACTTTTTCACTGGGATCGAGTTATACTGTTATTTCGTATATCAACTACATTTTTTTAACCCATTAACGTGTGAACTGCTATAAAATTAGTACATAAGGTATATTCAATGTTGTTTATTTCTATCCTGAAAAAATACATAAAAACACTGTAAATTTAGTTATACTGTTAATCCGCACATCTTTTCACTTATTGAACTTATTCTTTTTTTTATATATATTGTAAAACTTTGAAAATTCTATAATTTTAGATCACTTTGAAACATGGCTTAAAGAAGTAGTTACACAGATGTAGAGCCGAAAAAGTTTGAAATTTCAGTCGACTTTGCTTTTGGATCGCAATCTAATATTCATTGCGAAATCCCAGGTTGTTCCAATATTGCAATTGTTCGATGTTCTTGGTGTAAAAAAGCATTATGTTTGAAACACTTTTTCAATGATTATCATTATTGTTTCACATATAAACCCGAACACAGTTTAATTTTTGAAATTTTCATAAATAATCTATTTATACCACTGTCATTTCAAATAATAATTGTGCAAACATTGTTTGCTGAAGAAACCATTTATAATAATAAATTCTGGATAAAAGCAACGAATTCTATGTATATACTTTTTGACCGCAACTTTATATCTTAAAATTTAAGTCATCTTTATATCTTGAAAAAAAAATTAAAAGTACATACTGTAATGGTCTGGAGAAATAGTAGACCTTTTCTTTGTATAAGTGCCTGAACTGTGAGACTGGACTTCTTTATTGGACTTTTTTACTGCTAAGAGGTAGGAAGCAGACTGACTCCCTACACAAGGGATGCGTTAAGCAACCTTTGTCACCCTAAGGCCCATGCCTAGATGAAGAAGTGGGGAAAATAGCCGATGCTGTTACAATAGAATAATCGATGCTGTTACAATCCCCTTTTTAGATCGGATTTAGTCTCTAAACCTTTCGGATAGGTCTTATTTTAACAGCAGTAGTTTGGATTCTACAATCCATATCTCTATCATCTAATATAGGAGCAGCGGTATAATGTACATTTGGAGATGCGTTGACTTCAGTTTTGACACAGAAGAAACAAATTTTTCTCGTTACACACCTAGAGAGTAGCGCTAGCAAGTTGCATTTGTATCCTACGAAAGCTATGAATATTGCAATGGCCAGGTAGCCTAGGTAGTGTACCCAGTTAGTCGTGTGTTCACTCCAGGTACGTGTTCGTCTGTCCCTACTGACTTTTTCTACTGCGTTCTCGATGTCATCGATCGATTGCTTCAGATTGTTTAAATTAAAGGACCTAATTTCCTGAGTTAGCGGTATTAACTTATCTTTTATGGAATCTAGTTGTTCATCAGTATATGGTGGCGATAAGTTCTTTCTATAGTTAATTTCTTTGACAAGAGTATTCGTTGGACTTAATTTCAATACAATATTCAATCCGTTCAGTATACATTTATCTTTGCTTACAATTTTCGTTGGACCGTGAATTTTAATTTTATCGTGTCCTGATTCACACAGCACATCAACATCAATTGGCTCATCGGGGATCAAAATATATCCGTCCGTAAGTTGTACAAAAGCAACGTTATTAACATCAAGTAAGTGGGTTGGATTCGTTTGCACATTTTGATTTCGCCGTAGTGTTTGCAATTATCTAAAGATATTCTGTCGGTCGGTGCGTATGTTGTGTGTCCTTATCCTATTAGTAGGTATTCGTAGTCTGGAATTATTGCTAGGACGACTGAACGGATTTGCTTAGGAATAGGTATTAAATGTTTAATTTCGTAAGTCTCTGTTTCTGGGATAGGAATATGAATGGAGTAGACAAATCTATTCTTTGAAATAGCCACGTTATTCGTTGAGATGCCGATAATATGTTGAAAGTTAGACTTCTTCAAAGGGATGGTGTATTTAGTCTGAATTTATCTTCATACACTTTCATTTCACTTATCAGGATTCCTGGTGTTAAAAGTTGAATGTGAATTAAAGTCATTAGATGCCGAGTTTAATAAGAGTTTAATGATTCTAGTTTGATTGGATATGCTTTGTGACAATATTTTATTATTGTTAAACTATTCATCAAGTTCCTCATTAATGTAGGTCATGTCCTGTGAACTGAGAGTTCCAAAAAGTGTTTTTGAAATATCTCCTACAAAATTGAAAAATCCTCTCTTAACACGGGTTCTTCCTAATAGCTGATCCAGCAGATTTTTCTGGTTCTCTAAACGCTCTATCCGCGAACTGATTAGTTTGAGCTCAAATTATTTAGGGCATTCATTACATAGGAGGTTTGACGCAATCGCATAAATTTTTCGCAATGAGACGAATCGTTTTCTATATTATCCGTACTTACTCCAAGTATGAGGTTCCAAGTTTCATGAGACAGATTAGCTTGTCCCAACTCTTCTGAATAGATAATTACTCCGTGCAAGTCACTCGTACTGACTTCCGCTTCAACTGCACTCAGTAGTAACAAGAGGAAGAGTGCCAAATTCATCTGCAAAATTATTGGTAATAAGGCATAAGTTGATTGGCGTGTATCCTAGTTCGTTTGTCGTTAAAAAGTACAGTAAAGTTGTTGTTTTCTTGTTTCTCTACAATTACTGCTGGTCCTTTCATAAAGGAGAGAGTTTGTTATCTTGATAGTTGTTAATAAGTTTAACAAGATCTCCAGGTTTATAGATTCCCTGCGGTATGGCGATTCTTGAGTCTTGCAGTTTTTTGTACTTGAGCTTCCGTGTTTCTATTTTCTCCTTAGCCTTCTTGAGATAGTGTTCATGTTTACGCTTCCATAGGTCAAGCAGTTCTTCATACTTGACGTTAGGTGTTGTGCTTAGCATTGAGGGCAAATTGGTCTCTCTTCCAAAGGTCTGTTGGAAGGGTGAGTATCCTGTACCGTCATGCTTCATAGTGTTGTATGCCATGCAAATTATTTTCAGGTTTTGATCCCATTCTGTGTTGTGGTCCTCGATGCTTGTTTCTAATAAATTCTTAATCGTCGAGTGGGCTCTCTCGAGGGCTCCGTTGCTTTGTGGGTGATAAACTGTAGTTTTTATGTGTTTAATTCTAAACAGGTTTTCAAAGTTCTGTACCAGTTCGGATATAAAATTTTGTCCTTGGTCTGTTAGGATATTCTTAGGTGCGCCGAATAGGTATAAGCAATGATCAAATAACCCTTCTATAATGATTTCCGATTACGTGTTCTTAAGACGTATTAGGATCAAATATTTTGTGAGCATATCTTGTATGCTGAGGATGTATTCATGCCCTGATAGTGTCAAAGGCAATGGGCCGAACATATCCATGGCTATTTTCTCGTTAGGGTTGACAAGTTTGTCTGAGATAATTGCTTCACAGTGTCTTTTAATTCTTACCGTCTTTTGTAATTGGCATACTGGACATCGTTTAATGAAATGAATAATTTCCTGTTCCATGTTTGTTCATTCTCCAAGGGTTCTGGCACGTTCGATAGTCTTGTTTTCCCCAAAGTGTTGAGCAGTAATTGATCGGTGCGATTCTCTTATGATTTCACCCTTTTCCTCTTGAGTGAGTCCTGCACGTTGCATGTAATACGTGTGAAACTGCTGATCTTCACATTTATGGCTCAAGAAGTTAAGGTAGTCCCTTATTTTCATTTTTTCTAAAGGGGTGATGATTGGGTCAATAAAGTGGTATGGTGAAATAGATAGCTTGGAGGCCATGGCATCTTTATTTATCTTATCTAACACTTTGAGTCACTCGGTCTCATTAAATTGAGGTAACTTATATAGAGATGTTGCTTGACTTCCTTTCTGTTCTTTGGATATGGTTCTCCAGAGCTTTCCACCTGCGTTAGGTTTCACATTTTCTCTACTGGGCGTCCTATTAGTAATCTATTTTTTATATTCTTTGTGTAAATTTTCTCCTCCATCCGTCAACCCTTCGTCATCCGAGATGAGTAGATCTGCATCGATGCGAAGGCAGGAAGCACTTGTTGACGCTTCTGGTAAAACATTCTCCTCTCTATACGTACTCGCTGTTTCTTCTCCTATTAATTCCTCCCCTCTTTCCACGTCCGACTCAA
This sequence comes from Belonocnema kinseyi, assembly GCF_010883055.1. Taxonomy (NCBI): domain Eukaryota; kingdom Metazoa; phylum Arthropoda; class Insecta; order Hymenoptera; family Cynipidae; genus Belonocnema; species Belonocnema kinseyi. The sequence goes on along the minus strand of NC_046665.1, from coordinate 19,176,274 downwards.
CTTCTTCTGGTGTATTTTGTAGAGAATCTTCTTCTTTTTGAATTGGAAATAGTCTAGATAGACAAACTGCGACTTTATTTTCCTTACCTTTTACGTACTCGACAATGTAACGATATTCCTTCAAGCGTAATCTCCAACTTAACCATCGTGAAGAGGGATCTTTCACGTTGTGTAGCCATATTAATGCCTGGTGGTCCGTTTGAATTATAAACATTCTTTCAAGAAGGTACTGTCTTAACCTTTTGCATGCCCAAACTATTGCTAATGGTTCCTTCTCCGTTGTATTATAATTAATCTCGGCTTTGTTCAACGTCCTTGATATGTAACAACAGGGGCGACCGTTTTGGGATAATACTGCACCTATTCCGTGATTCGATGCGCCAGTCGTTAAAGTGAATTTCTCTTTGTAGTTTGAAAATCTCAAAACCGGTGCTGAGCATAATAGCTCTTTTATTTTGTAAAAAGATTCTTGACAATTTGTTGGCCAGTCAAAAGGTGTCTCCTTCTGCGTTAGATTTTTAAGAGGTTTACAAATTTGAGAGAAATTTTTTATAAATTTTCTATAATACCCTGCGAGTCTCAAAAAGCCCTAAACTTGGGTGGCATTATGTGGTGGTTTAAAATCTCGTACTGCCTGTATTTTTGCGGGGTTAGGTTTTACAACGTCCTTAGTTAACAAGGGTCCTAAATATTCGAGTTCCGGATGTAAATACTCGCACAATACTTAGGCTTGCTAGGTTATCGTTGTGTTCTTTTAGAGTTGAGCCGAATACGGCAATATCGTCGAAGTAAACAAAACATTTTTTCCTACCAATCCTCTTAAGGCATTGTCCATAATCCTGTGGAAAGTAGCGGGAGCGTTTTTGAGTCCAAAGGGCATTCTATTAAATTCAAAATGTCCTTCTGTTGTTGAAAAGTCGTACACTTTTTTGAGATCTCACTCATTGGGATTTGGTGAAACCCAGAGCTGAGGTCGAAGGCTGAAAAGAATTTTGCATTCCCTAATTGGTTTAAAATATCTTCAATGATGGGCAGTGGATAAGCATCTTGTTCTGTGTCTACGTTTACCTTGCGAAAATGCGGTGAATTGAAGGGTGATTTTGAGTCTCTTATGACACCTTTTTCCTTCAATTCATGCATTTGAGTTTTTATTTCATCTTTATGGCATTCAGGAGAACGATAGGATTTTAAATTTACTATTTTTCCTGTTTTTACACCGATTTCATGTTCCACTAGATCAGTACATGGAAACGGATGTCCTTCGAGGATGTAAATATCACTATACCCCGTTATTATTTTCCATAATTTAGGAGATTCCGCTTTTTCTACGTGCTTCAATCTAGTCTTGCTTGATAAATCTTGGATCCTGTTTACCTAGTTTTTTCTACTGAAGTAGCACTCATTCTATTTGTTTCTTTAATTTGCTCTATTGCTTCGTACTTGATTTTTTGTTGTATTATCAACGGGTCTTTATCATAATTGTACAGGGGTACAAATAACTCTTGATTTTCTATTTTGTAAATGCCGTCAGGGATTAATTTGTCATTTTCTATGTAAATGTCTTGATCTTTGTCAATTACTTTTATCCGGGTTATTTGTGCTGTATTACCAGGTAAAAATGTACCATCCTCATACAGGGGTAACTTTCTATTGTCTACGTAAATGAAGTTCTCAGTTAAATGGTACCTATCAAACGCGTTAAAAAAAGGCAACTCCTCGTAGTTGTCGAGCTTGTTTTGCTCTTCCTCTGTTACTCCGTAACATTCTAACGGATTTTGTGAATCCTTTATTTCCAGAATATTCCTTATTGAGCATTGTCTCTCAAAGTGACCTGGTTTCTTATAATAGTTGCAGGTCATTTGCATTCTTTATTGTAGAGGCAATCCATGGTTAGGAACGTCGCACAGTGGAAAAAAGCACCTTTTCTGGGCAAAAATCGGCCGACAGTGCAATTCTTAACAGATTTTAATGTATTTTTTTAGAAATGACCGTAAGGCTTCCAGTTACAACTTTTTGTTGCTAAACTTTTCCGTGATACCATTTTTTCTAAGACTTTCAAATTCATTAAAAAGATCATAAATCAATTAAATAAGTAACTAAACATAATTTCCAGTGGGTTAGAGTAACTACAAAAATTGTTAATAATGTTATAAGCAAATTAATTTACAAAAGTCATTTTTTCGTGATTCGCAATGATTAGCTAATTTTAACCCATAGCGTTTGTATAAAATATCTCAGATAATGATGTGCGCTTACAATAAGTTGAGAATAGATGATAATTGACAATTATTTAAACAATTCTTATAAACAAATGCACATTTGGACCATTTTTTCATGAATATGATTTCTTTTTTTGCGGATTCAACTTGAAATGTCTTACCAAAGACACCTTGCTGTAATATTTTTCATAGTGATCGAAAAGTGTTGATTATTTGAACAATGTTCATAAACAAATGTATATTTTGACCATTTTTTCATGTATAGGCTTGATTTTTTTGTGGAATCAATTCGAAATGTCTTACAAAAGACTCTTTGCTATTATATTTTTAATAGTGATAAAAAGTTATAATTATTTAAACAATTTTTATAAACAATTGCACATTTTGACCATTTTTTAATGCATAGGCTTGATTTTTTTGCGGAATCAATTTGAAATGTCTTGCAAAAGAATCCTTACTGTCATATTGTTCATAGCCATTCGTGCTTCAGTGAGTGAAAATCGAGCTCACTTATTTGAGATTGTGATACTCTCAGCCATTTTTGACTTATGTGGACCTGAAAAGAGCCGTTTTCAGGTCGGCCTTCGTGTTTCAATAAGTAATAATCGAGCTCACTCATTGATGATTGTGATACTTTCAGCCATTTTTGACTCATGTGGCCCTGAAAAGGGCCATTTTTAGGTAGGCATTTATGCTTCCGTAAATAAGAATCGAGCTCACTCCTTGGAGATTCTCATGCTTTCAGCCGTTTCTGACAGAGGTTTCATCTTCCTGGATTCTACTTTTCTATAACTGCTTATCAAAGTGTCCCAAATTGTCTCACAATCAAGCTGCAAAGTACATGGGAAAATCATCGTCGTTCGTCAGCAAGTGGGTAAAGCGGTATAAAGAGACCAAAAATGTTGAT
>NC_046665.1:19164968-19173048 GCF_010883055.1 Belonocnema kinseyi | reverse complement strand
AGAGGGAGCTCTTCTTAATATTTTGACACCAAAATCATGTCGATACACCTTACCGACTGCGAGTAAAGCCACCCACGCTTTAACTTGACAGACTGTAGTTGCTAAATTCGTCCTAAGGGCACTGTACAAATCATCATAACTGTTTAAAGAACAATGCCTAATTGCTCTTTTAGCATTCCCAATAATTTTTTCGGTTATGGTGTAATCTAGTAGTAGATTTGGTTGAGAGCATCTGAGCTTCGCACGCTCAACCGTATTAACGAAGTCGTGCACACCAACGTCATCGTGTCCATTGAGAACTTCTACGGTGCGGATAATATCTTTTGCCTGAGAGAGAGGTTCAATGTTTTTTATCGCTGCTCGTTGCCTCGCTGATACGTTGCCTCTCTGTGTTGAGCCATGAGCGAGCGTAGTCACATGGCACGCACTTATGTGAGTGAAGGAATTTGAGGGTTGCCTTCCTTCTGTGTTGCATCTCTGTGTGGCGGAGTGTATGGATGTAGGCGGCTGGCTTAAAGTCGACGGTTGCCTCGCTGCTGCGTTACAGCTCCGTCTATTGTCGTGCGGGGTTACAGACAACTGGCTCGTATCAGCTGTCTAGAAATGCGGTGGTTGATCACCTGACCCAAAGGTTCTTGTTGCATGCATTGATGTTACACTGCTGTTCGGCTCGCTTCTAGTGTATTGTTATGTGCGAGTCGCGTTGCTTGGCACATACCATTTTCTAAGGAATTCGGGACTACGGGGAGCGGGCTGACTGGTTCTTTTAGCTGATTCAGGTGCCACTTCCTCGTCCGAAGATTTACGTTCTCGAATGGATTTGTCCTCTGTTAGAAGGGCATTGCTGATCCTAGTGAGATCTCTTATCTCGTTGGCCCTTTTTAAATTTTCCTCGTTCAAAATCCTCATGTCGGTTCTCATGGTCCGTTTTACGTCCTCGATTATTTGTAATCTGCTCAGGATCAGCAACAGTGGATCCGTGGTTTCACTGTTCAAACCTTCACTCAAATCTTCTGATGACATGGCGAACTGCTATGACCGCGTGGACTGCTATCAGAATCCGAAGAAGTGTCTGTTTGTGTGTGGTATTGTGTGCTAAGATTTTCCCTATAGGCGTGGAACGCCAATTTGTCCTATTTACGAGTTTTCGGTGTGAGTGTCGCGAATCGCGTTATTAATTTGACAATATTTGATATATTTTATACCCTTCACTTGCGGAATCGTGCTATAACAATGCCTCAAGGTTAATTCAGAATATATCGTCAGTTTATTAGAGGAGATAGAGGAAGTGGAGCACCAACGTTGTACCTACTGACGCCAGCCTATTTAACTTAATATTTCCTCACTTAGCCTTATCGAAAACGCCGAGAAAATTAAATCACCGTTCGACGTATGCGAAAAGGACTTGTCTACTGGGGAAATATCTGAACAAGATTCGTAACTATCTTAAAACTAAAATAATGCTTACTTTTTATTCTGCTTTCGTCTTGTCCCGTGTCAGTTAAGTAGATGTCAGTTGAACTTCGACGGCCGTAGGCGTCCTGCTGCTATGCGGTTGAACCGGGCGTGGCTCGATGATGCGCTTCTTTCAGAGGCTTATCGCTTGGCTCAGCGGGCTCTCTCTTGGATGGGAAGATCGTCAGATCTTTTACCAAGGTTCCGTAAATGCCTTGGGAGTCTCAGCTTCTGGTGGTCGGTGCCTGGGCTGCGAACAGAATCCGTAGAGTCCTGCTTCGAGTCGAAGATCCTCGTTGTTTGAAATTACTGGGGGTGTTCCGTAGATACTTCTTCCCCAGGATATCGTAAACGGAATCGTGGCAGGATCGCCAATTTTGTAATGGTCTGGAGAAATAATAGACCTTTTCTTTGTATAAGTGCCTGAACAGTGAGACAGAACGTCTTTGCTGCTAAGAGGTAGGAAGCGCAGACTGACTCCCTACGCAAGGGATGCGTTAAGCAACCCTTGTCACCTCAAGGCCCATGCCTAGACGAAGAAGTGGGGAAACTAGCCGAAGCTGTTACAATAGAATACTCAATGATGTTACAATACTATGCCCATACTATTTTTAAACCTTTTTTCACGCGAAGGGAATTTTATTCTTGATTTTTTTTGTAGAACCGATTAGTGTAATCATTTTTTAAAAAATTAAAGTTTTGAAAATTTCTAATTGTTTGTAACAATTTTACATTATGAAATTGGAGTTTGATGAAAAAACATTACGGAGGTTTTTCCCTCCAATTTTTTTCGTAAATTCGATTGGCACAATTCGTTTTTTTAAATAAAATATTCGATAATTTGTTTAAATAATTTTTTATAAACAATTACAAATGACAAAAGGAAAAACACGTAAACTAAATATTTCTATTTTTTTCATGAAACTTCAATTTTTAACCCAATCGAGGTGATTTTATAAATTTTCTATTGAGAAATATTAAAAAATAGCAAATGTGACCCCCCCCCCACCCCCAAATAAGGGATTACAACACTTTTGCATAAAAACTGTGACCCTAGGGGCGCATTTTCAAAAGAAAGAACTTGACATAAATTTTATTAAAAAACTCTAATCAGTTCATGAGATATTGAAAAGAAACTGTTATTAGGGGTGAACTTTAAGGGCGATTTTCACCCCTTAAATCGACGAATTAGCCCTTTAAAAAAATACGTGTCTAATATTTTTTGAAGTACTACAACATATCGCAAGAAGAAAGAAATCGGTCAGGTACACCTCGGGACCTTTCCTTGTCCGTAGCAACTTCTTCAACAGAAGCTAAGTACATGGCTGTTTTTGAAGCAGTTGAAGAAGCTTGTTGGTTGAAATCCCTTTTGCAAAGTATTAACATTGAAATTGCAAAATCAATAACTATTTTCGAAGATAACAATGGTTGCATTGCAATTGCAAATAATTCAATTGATCACAAACGATTTAAACATATTGATGTAAAGTACCATTTTTCAAGGGAGAAAATCGAAAAAATGGAAATAATGCTTAAATATGTGTCTACAGATGAACAGATTGCTGATACTTTGACGAAATCGCTGCCTGCATCACAATTAATTTAATTCCGAAAATAGATGGTTCTGGAAGAACGACTCAATGACTAGAATCCTGAGACAAAACTTCTGGAGAAGCTACATCTAATCATTCCTTAAAATTTATAGTTATTGAGACATAAAAAGCTAAATTAAAGAAAATAATCATGTTGATTTTATATTTTAAAACTAATTTTCTTACACTTGTACACTCCGACACCAATGAAACGAATGTTGGACCATTATTTAATTTCCCAAGTGAAAGAAAAGAGATAATATTGTTAATCTCTACATTTCAAATTATAGTTGAATGCTAAATTTGAGTGGGAGTGTTGGACTATACGAATTTATCTTAATCAAAACTTCTCATATTATATTACATTATTGTTTATATTCCGTGTCGCCTCCCGGCTCTGCTTATGTCTACGAATTCCTCGATTCTGGACCAATGCGTCAAGTCAGTTAATCGCTCGATGCTTTCTAATGAGTTCAGACTTTTATTGTAATAAAAAGTGTTTTTAACTAGTTCACCTAATACAAAGTCTTGTTATTTATTTAATTAAATCACTACTTAACTTTTACCATATCCCAATAATAATAAAATGATCAAATTTCGAAATTTATTAAAGGAATCATTTTTTACTTTTTATTCCTTTAATATATTTTTATTTTGAAAGTTTAATTACAATTAAATAATAATTACATATCAAGTTATTTTAAAAAATATTTATATAACAATATTACATAATTTAGTTTAGATTCTAAAAGAAAATGATAGTACAGTTTCAGATAGAATTTCAGATGCAGATTTCGGAAAGGATCTGAAAGATATGGAAAGCTTCGCAAAGAAAGTTCTATCAGAAATTTCTGGCAGGGTTGCAAACGCTCGCCCCGGTTTTCAAACAGAAGTTTGCGACTACACTGAAAAAAATGTTTATTAAATCAAGTAGGCAAATTTACTTGGCAGATTTTACTTCAAAGAAGCAAGTATTTTCTTTTTACAGGGGAACGATTTTCTCGAATCAAGAAAATAATATAATCAGGACAACTATTTGAATCAAGAATAAATTCACTCTTAGCAAAAAACTATTGAGTTAATTTGTTCCATTATAAATATTTGCGAAAGGTTTAATAAAATATTGAATTAAGAATATTATATTCTCATGATAAGTAACTAAAACTCTAACAAAATTTTTCTTGATCCAAGTAAATTCAAATACTTATTTTGACTATAATTTTAATTGAAACAATGTAAATGTTCTTGAGACCTCGAAGATACCCATGTTATCAAGATAGAATCACATTAGTTTTTTCAACATAAGAGCTGTAGACATGATACAATAGACATCGCACACATACTATGAAAATTAATAACTTTGTCTAAATTAATTTACTTCTGACTGCATAAGTATCTTATTAAATGTAATAATCGACAAATTGGCAGGGTATGAAGTTGGTTCTCTTCGCCGCTAACAATTATTTTGAAATTCAATAATATTTATAAAATTCAAAACATTGGTGCACCTAACAAATTTTATTTAGGCAAATGTAGATAGGAATTTGCAACTTTGATAAACTATTAACTTTAGGCTGACACACAAATCAAATCACTCATAAAAATATAAAAAAATTATAAGTTTATTGCGTCGATAACGTTTTGATGGTAAGAATTAAAGATTTTTAAATATATTTGAAAAAAGTGTTTTTAATTTTGAAATAATTATGCAAGACTCAAAAGTCATTTCATTTCTAGAATTATTAAAAGGTTAAATATGCACTGCGTCTATAATTTTGTTCGCTGATTTTTTGTATGTATTAATCTAGTTAAAATTAAACCATTTCGAATTCTCTTAACCGTGAATCATTTTTGTGAATCGGAAAATGACTAGCAATTTTTTTCCTCGATTGAAACGGCCACCCTGAAATTATTTATGTGTAGTGTTTAAGGTAACAAAAATCATCCGAACTTAAAAATAACAATAAATATTCGTGCTAAATACAGGAATTCTTTATTCGATAAAGAAGTATTACCTTTTTAGATTCGGCTAGATTAAAATTGATTTTAAAAAGTTAAAAATTATGTTATGTGAACCTTATTTAATTAAAATTAGAGTTGTAAGACATAGTTGTATTTTGTTTACACACAATTTTCGTGTCCGATAATAGAAGTTTGAAAATCACAAAAATAGCAAAATTCATGAATGTTTTATATTTTTATGTTATTAATTGGAAATGCAATGTTTCCCGCTTACTGTAGCGCGCATATAATGTTGCTATTTTAAATAATTAAGTATAGATTTAGGTTTTTTAAAAAATAAAATTAACAAAATTAAGTTTTTCAGTCAATGAATTCAATAATCATAGAAAATTTAATGCGGATATTATTAGTATGTATATTTATAAAAACGTAATAAAATAAGTTTTTCAGTCAAAGAATTCATTAATCATAGAAAATGTCTTGAACTATAAATGGTTAACATTTTGGCAATCACCCATATACTCACATAATTCTTTTTTATTATGTTAATAATAAAAATTAAATATATGAAAGCTAGAAAGGGGTATCTTTATTACAAAAACTTGGTTTAGGCATAAAATGATCCACATGTACACCTGGTCTAAAGGAAATAGCCGCAGTGTAATTGACTTTGTTGTTGCGGATGAAAGACTAAGAGAGTTAGTCAAAGACACAAGGGTCATGAGGGGTCCTGAATGCAATACTGATCATTACCTTCTGATCTCAAAAATTAACTTAGGCCGGGGATGGAGAAAAAAGAGAATCAAGAAAACAAAACAAATGCGATCAAAATTGAGAACCTACAGAAACCGGATGTGCGACTAGATTTCCAAAATAAGATAATCGAAAGCATAGATAGGGCAACATGGGAGGACCATATAAAAAACAAAGATATAGAAGGCGCCTAGGCAAAGTTACGGGATAATCATTGTTAGATGTACGATCGAAGTGTGTGGTACCGCAGTTGTAGGAAGAATGTCTGGTGATACGTGGTGAAATGATGAAATTCAGGCTGCCCAAAAAGCAAAGAGAGAAGCGTAAAGGAGAGCTTTGAACATTGCAGGTCCTAGCAATGAGGAAAGAAATAGACGTAAAAATGATTATAGACACGATAATAGGATACTCACGATGCGATGGAAAACTCAATTGAAAAAGTCTGTGTCACTGAGGTTAGGGATATAATTAAGAACTTGAAAAACGTTAAGGCTGCCGGGGTCGACGGTATTAACGCTGAAATGCTTAAACACGGTGGCGCGTGCATACCACATAGACTGTGCGAATTGATAAATTTATGTTTCGAGATGGGAGACGTCCCAGACGATTGGAAAAAGGCGGTTATCGTACCAATATACAAGAGAAAGGGAGATAAAAGCGAGTGCAATAATTAAAGAGGGATTAGCTTATTAAGCACCTTAAGTAAAATATATTCAAAAATACTTATTCGTAAGGTAATGAAAATAACAGAAGCAAAGATTTGGGAAGTCCAAAGTAGTTTTATGCCAGAAAGGTCATGTACGGATAAAATATTTAGCTCAAGGCAAATAACAGAAAAATGTTTTCTGTGCATTTGTTGACCTAGAAAAAGCTTTTGACAAGGTAGATAGAAGTAAACTTTGGGAAATCCTGAAAGAGTATGGAGTCAATGGATGGATCCTACAAGCTATAAAAACAATTTATACAGGTAGCAAAGCGAGTGTAAGAGTGAATGGGAAACTGAGTGACTGTTTCGATACTATTCAAGGAGTTAGACAAGGATGCGTTATGTCTTCATGGTTATTTATATTATTTATGGACAAGTGTTTAAGAATGGCTCTTTTCGACGAAGAGGGTGTGGATCTCGAAACAGTAAGGTTACCTGGGTTAACGTTCGCAGATAATAAGGTTGTTATGGCAGAGTCAATCGAAGACTTACAAAGAATGTTGAATAAACTAGATGCAAGCATGAAGAGCATAGGCCTCAAAATTGACGCAAATAAAACAAAAACTATGGTGTTCGAAGGAAAGAGTGAGAAAACACTATCCAATATTTTATTAAATGATGAGAGAATTGAACAAGTTGATAAGTTCGTATACCTTGGTAGCTTATTTACTAGGGACGGGAAGATAGATGAGGAATTAGATAGACGAATAAATGAAGGTAAGAAGGTTATTGGTAGAGCAGGTCCCCTTATCAGAAGTAAAAATATATCAAATATAGCTAAAATGGCAATACATAATTCTATGTTTGTACCGACTGTACTATACGGTAGCGAGACATTAACTTATCAAGAAAAAATAAGAGTAAAATTAACGTAATTGACATTAGATTCATGCGCATAATATGCGGGAAAACTCTGATGGAAAAAGTAAGTAACGAGATAATTCTAAAAGAAGGTGGTGCAGAAGAGACGCTAGTACACACATGGGAAAGAAATCGGTTAAGATGATTTGGGCATGTTGAGAGAATGCCAAATGAACGACTAACGAAACGAGTGTATCAGGGTAAAGTAAATGGCAGCGTTCCCAGAGGTAGACCGCGGAACGAATGGTTAGAATGTGTGAATAAGACCATAGTTAAAAGAGACATAAGAAGTCACAGAAACACGAGATCCTGCATGAAGAAATTCATGGACATGAAAGAACCCTGACGGACCGAAGGAACCGAATGGAGCCTCTGCAAAGTACCCGTAAAGACCCCATTGAGTCCCTATTCGGTTCCTTTTTTTAAAAAACTAAAAAAAACAGCAAGATCAACTTTTAAATGGTTGAAATTCGGATTCTACGTTAAAATTGCCTATAAAAGATCACGGAATAATCGCAATAGTTTTTTTTGCATCGGTAAAAAGTTTAAAAAAAATATAAGACGTATAACGCCTGTTGACTGCTACTTACCAGGTGTATGCATATGAAACCCGTATTTTTTCAAGAAAAAAACACATTTATTTCAAGACAATGATAACAAATATTTTATTTAAAGTATGCGCCCTCGCTGGCTACACATTTTTTCCACCTCTCAGGCAATTTATGGATACCTTTCCAAAAAAAGTCTTCGT
>NC_046665.1:19160242-19164868 GCF_010883055.1 Belonocnema kinseyi | reverse complement strand
ACGCCAATTAGCACAAATGGTAAGTTCCGACAGTGCCTACAAGTGTGCCTACTGGCCGCTAGATGGCAATACCGGTTTCATATGTATACACCTGGTACAGATGATGCGTTTGATGTGTAGCAGTCAACAGGCATTATACGTCTTATAATTTTCAAAACTTTTTACCGTTGCAAAAAAAACTATTGCGATTACTCCATGACCTTCTATAGGGAATTTTAACGTAGAATCCGAAGTTCAATAATTTAAAAGTTGATTTTGCAGTTTTTTTGAGTTTTTTTAAAAGCAACTGAATAGGGACCCAATAGGGTCTTTACGGGTACTTTGTAGAGGCTCCATTCGGTTCCTTCGTTCCGACAGGGTCAAGCTAAAGAAGTATGCCAGAACAGGAAAGTATAGCGGCAAATATTTAATAAAAAGAGTGTCAGTAGAGCGAATAACGCCTGAAACAAAAGACCTTGGATATTAATGTTCCCAAGTGGGGAACCTCACATGATGACTTTGTGAGGATCTTCACTTGTGGTGATTGCTAGAAAGATTGATCTGCAACTTGGTTCCGAGCAGTGTTGCGGAACGAACGTTTTATTTAAATAAATAACACGAGAATTCTGAATCAATCGGAAAATTCTCTATCCCTTCCCCACATTACTTCTTTCCCCACCGAGTAAGTCACGCCTACCCCGAAAGGGAAATGGCTTGATAATGTAATAATAATAATTAAAAATAAAATTATGAGCTTTAAAAAATGCTCAAAAATACAATTATTACATTTTCTTGATCATTTAAAAAAATTCTATTCATTTTTAAAGTAAAATATTCAAGGAAAAAGAATTCAATAAAATTTTTAAAAAGGTTGTAAAGAATGCATTTCATTTTATAAAAGAACAATTAAAATTTGAGATTCAAAAATGTTTGAAATAAAATAATTGAGAATGCACGGAGGAAGCAAACAAATATTTTCATCCGACCACCGTGAGACTCTATCACTTTAAACCTGCAAGTTCTTGCACTAAACGTTTCTTTACAGAATTCTTGTTTCTTCTGATTTCGAAGTATTTTATATTTGAAAGAAAATTAATGTATCAAGCACTTTTTAAAGTAGGTAATATTTAAACTAGCGATCAATTTTTTCTACATATTTTAAATTATTTTTTAGGAGTTGTTATTTTAAATTAAAAACTGAGTTAAAAAGTATAATAAAAGAATTAAATAAATCGAAAACTGTGCGTTTTACAGAGGTTTTTAAAAATAAGAAAATATTTATATGACACTGAGGTGATTCAAGCGTTTTTCAACTCAAAATTTCTTTATTTTTGATATGCTATCGATGTTTTAATTATTTTTTTCATATTTTAAATTGTTGTTTTAAAAAAGAAATTCCATATTCAAATCCATTTAAAGAGGTATGATAAAAGAATTCAATAAATTGAATACTGTGCGGTTAATAAAAATTTTCATAAATTTTAGGTCGTTTTAAGGCGTTTTAAATATTTAAAAACAATAAGTTTTAATCCCCTTGTTAAATAAGTAAAACTTACTTCGCTTTTTCACATATTTTAAATTATTGTTTAAGAAATGTTATTTTAATTACAAATTGAGTGAGAAAGTATTATATACAATAAAAGAGTTCGATAAATTGAAAACTGGGAATTTTATGGAGAATTTTTGTTTATTGTTTATTACTTTTAAACATTTTATAACTTTTTTAAATATATTAGGAAAAAAAGCATCGAGCCTTTTTTGAGATAAGTAAAATTCAATTGTAAAATTTTTGTAGATAAAAAATGGTATATTAAAGTCTCTCGAACATTTTTAACTGTCATCAGAAAGATGTTTTCTTAAAAGAAACATTGAGTTCAACAACGTTTAGTTTGAAGATGGTTGAGTCCCACCATACGACTTCGTACGAGACTGCCTTGAAATTCATTGCAGAGATTTTGTCATCGAAATCCAAGTACAAGTAGTTTCGGTAGGGTTCGAATCCTCGGGGAGTGCGATTTTTCAAAGAGTCTAGGCGCACGATTATATGTGTAAGTAACAGTGTGCGCAAATGCGTATTTTAATAATTTAAAAAAATTAAGATTATCTAACAATAATTTCGAAAACAATTTTTTTTCGCTGAAAAATAGTGTTCAGTTGAGGCACTAGTATATTTTTCCGGTACTACATATTCTTAGATTAAGAAAATATATTCTTGAAGTGTATCAGAAATGATTTCTTGGAAGTAAACTTTGTTCTGCATTTGAATACATCTCTATATGAAGTAACAAAATAAAGTTTTAGAATAATAAAATGCGATATTCTATGTAAGAATAAATTTTCTCAGATTAAGAAAATGTAGACTTGTACCAAGCATGCGGTAGCAAGTATTTATTTGGAACAAATCCATACTCTATTGTCCCCATTCGCACCTGCGATTGACTTGAATCAAGTAAAATTTACTTGATTCAAGAACAATTTTTTTTCAGTGTAATCATACTATGTGCCAGTGCTCCGAGTTTGACATGTTAACAATCGTCCTTTAGAGCAATTTTTTACAATATTTTGTGAAAAGTGTAAAGTGAGTTTCACACAATTTAAAAATTATAAAGCACTCGTAAAACAGTTTCATCTTGAAAAGAACAGAACAATGTTTGAACAGAACAATGTTTGAGCGCGCCTAGAGCGCGCGACTTTTGGTTCTCGCGCTTCGCGCTCGATAATGTATTAACCTCACGCTACGTGCTCGATCTTTTTGCATAGACTTTTTAAAACTAAAGGGGAAATCATCGACGACAGTAATTTGGTAATTGTGAATTCTCTTTTGTTAAAGCTCCATCGGCCTTAACGAACACATTATCATCACGTATCTCGTGCTTCGCACTCGAGTTGATCCCTCTAATTTTATATCATTCCCATAAATGTATATTATTATAACTCATAACTTACATTTGTATCAAAACAGACGTACTTTCATTGTCCCATTTAAAAAAATGCGAATTCTTTTTAGAAAAAATTTGTTGTTGAACATTTTATAGTAACTTTTATCGTTTTTCCATAAACTAAATTTCCTCATTTCGAATATTTTTTTATGATTTAAGCTTTACACAAACGGTCTCACAATACGTCCTCGGGTTGCAGTTAGAGGGTCCCTGTACCAAGGGTTTCTGCTGGATATGGTTAGAAAAATAAATAGGCAGCCGTGGACAATTGCCCAGGGGTGGTCCCGAAGAAATTAACCCCCAAGCGGAGGTGTGAAAACCGTGCCGAAAGCTGCATGGCACCTGGGTGAGGTGTCTAGAACGGTGGCTCTGGGATACCGGGTGACCTATCAGAGTACTCAGCCGTATCGTTGCATGCGGGGCTCTACAAGGATGGATGAACCCCTTTCCCTAGCTTCTCGTGTGAACAACAATGACAACACTAAAAATAGTTGTCGTAGGTGCGGTTCAAAACAATAGAACGCGCAGGGCTCCCGACAATGGGTCGGCGAACAATGCCGACCAGTCTAGATCTGGGGGAGCCAATGAAAATGGAGTTAATGCGATGGATCGGCGGGATCTCGCGACCTTTGGGTGGACGGAGCGACTGAATCACGACTTGCTAGAGTGCTACGATGAGAGTGTGGCCCCTGAACGGGGTTACATGGCACAGCTGCATGCTATGTGGTGCGAGAAACACCTGGAGCTATCGCACTTTTCACAGCAACGTCTGCGAAACCATGCCAAACTACTCCCAATAAGGGGCTATGTAAGCGGAACCCCTACTCTACCACAGCTAGAACAAGCCAGCAACAGAAAAAGAGAGGCGACACTAAGACCAACCGCGAGCAGGCATCCAATAAAGGAAGAGCGATTCTTTACGGGCCGGAGAAACATCAACACCAAGGTTTCTGTCAAGCCTAAAGATCTGGCTGAAATGGATGACGAGCTTCGTGGATATTTTTCTGAGAATCCGACCTCTGGGCTATCAATTATTGTATGTATAATGCAGCTTTGGCCGATGCGAACCGTAAAACAAAACCAACGGTTGATCATAAGACCAAAAGACGAATGCATCAACTTGCCATAAAGATAGGATGGGAAAAACAGTATGCGTCCCGCGTTCAGTGTGTGATTGACTACATCACATCTGGCAGGAATTTTACCGCCAAGGTTCGAAAGTTCGCGCGCGAACTCCGGACCTGGTATCACACACTTAACAAGTCAAAGCTGCTGACCATCAGGCAGCATATTGTTGAGAGAATACGGATACTCTCTTACGTATTTTGGAGATAAGTCTACGAAGTGCAGCATAGAATGGACGAAGACTCAGAAAATATAAATAGCTTCAAGGAGTTATGTGTTGCCCTCATAACATCTGATAAAGAATGCCCACCCATAATTGCCGAGGAGGTGAAAAAATTATTAAGAGGGATGAAGAACTATTCCGCACCGGACCAGATTGTATCAAAACCTTCTGGTGGAAGAAGTTGTTTTCAACCCATCAGCATTTGGCCCGTATTTTCACCTCATATTTGAAGTCGGAAGAGCCAATTCCAGAGTGGTCGGTGGAAGGGCGCACAATACTTCTGCCGAAAATAGGCAACTTAACTGACCCGAAGAATTACAGGCCAATAACTTGTCTGAACACGCTTTATAAGATATTCAC
>NC_046665.1:19137169-19160142 GCF_010883055.1 Belonocnema kinseyi | reverse complement strand
GGACGATCTTAAGATCTATGCTAAAAACAAAGAGCAACTACATCTAGCTCTAGGGATTGTCGAACAATATACTAAGGAAATTGGAATGAAATTTGGGTTAGAAAAATGCGCCAACGTTTATTTGGAGCGAGGAAAACTTAATGGCATCCCTGAAGAGCCTGAGCTCGTTGATAGAAGCGCTATACGACACCTTTACGCTGGAGAGACTTATACATACCTGGGCGTGCCACAAAGCCGCATTCAGGATGACATCTGTAAAGGATACTCTCCGAAGCAGATACAAACGTCTCATCCGACAGATTTGGTTTTCCGAACTGTCGGCGAGGAACAAAGTATCTGCAAAGAACATGCTGGCCGTCCCGGTAGTACTCTATTCATTTGGAGTAATTCCATGGACGAAGAACGAACTCAGATCCTTGATATCGGGACAAGAAAGGTTATGCACATGAACAAAAGCATGCATCTTAAGTCTTCGGTTCCGCGACTGTACATCTCACGCCGTCAAGGTGGTCGCGGAATATTGAGCCTTGAATGTCTTCACAACAGGATTATTCTAAGTACAGCACATAGTTGCAAATGGAAGAGACCCTCTTCTTAAAATGCTGAGGAATCACGAAGAAGTGGGCAAAGGAGCGTTTCTGTACAAAGCAGCGTGGGAGGCTGCTGAAACACTCGGACTTGACTTCAGTATTAGGGGTGAGCAAAATTTATCAAATCTTATTTATCTCTTGCCTTTTTTTCATATCGTCCGGTGTTTGGCTTAAAAGGTTCATTTTCGTGTTTTTTTTTGTATTTTGTAAATACTTTAACTCTGGTAATTTTCGGTTTTATGAAAAAAGTCATCAGAAAAAATTGTTCAATTTTTTAAATACTATAAACACCGTACATATAATTTGTGAATTTCGAAAAAAGTGATTTCAAAAATATTCAAAATGCGCTCTCTTTTTCAATTTTAGATCCAAAATAACTGACTTACCAACTTTACCTTAAGTTTAGGACACTCAAAGAGTGTACCAGAGGACAATCTGATGGAATGATTTTTTCAAAATTATCGTACTCACAGACAGAAAGGCATAAAAACATACAGACAGACCGACAGACAGACTTATTCGTAAAAACCTTTTTTCGGATTCAGGGAGTCTCAAAACGTGGGCATTTGACAAAAACTGGTGGGGGGATCAATTTTTCACAAATCTAATATCTTCTCTGATCAGAATGTAGAAATAATTTATTTGTCATCAATAATTTTTTGATAGTTCTGTTTTTGGCTTTAACCGTATAAAAATAGCATTAAAAACATAAAAAATTTAATTTTTTGAAACCCCACACATGCGATGAAAAGAAATTAAAAGACAAAAGTTGTGTTAAGAATGTGTCCATAAAGCGGGCAGATTTTTTTCACTGCCCATGTTTTTTATGATTAATACCAAAACTACGCATTCCATAAAAAAGTGGTTTATAACAAATTTGTAGATCTTTTTTAAATGCACAATTTTTGTTTGGTCATCTTTGACTGTATTTTGCACAGTTTAGCCGAAAAATGTACTTTTTGGATTTTTCATTATTTTGTATGCTATCAAAATTTGAATTTTTGATTTTTCAAAAAAATTCAAAAAGTTGGTGTAATGATCTTGTAGGGCATTCGAAAAGACAAAATTTTCTTATTTTGACTTTTTTTCGTATTGTGCGTTATTTGGCAAAAAATATTCATTTTCCTGTGTTCTTGGGAATTTTTGATTTTATGAAAAAAGTCATAAAGATAAATTGTTCAACTTTTTAAATACTATGAACAACCATACAGAGAATTTTTCAATCTGAAAAAAATGGTCATAAAAATATCTAAAATAAGTCCAATTTTGAATTTGTATCTAAAATGGCTGGCAATCGAACTTGACCTTTAGTTTAGGACACTTAACGAGTGTACCAAAGGCCAATCTGATAGAATGATTTTTTCAAAAGTTATCTTGCTGACAGACAGACATACATACAGACATACAGACAGACACATTCGTAAAAACCTGTTTTTAGGATTCAGAGGGTCTCAAAACGTGGAAATTTGACTAAAACTGGGGGGGGGGGGGCAAATTTTACACAAATCTAATACCTTCTCTGATGAGAATGTAATTCGTATATGAAACCAAACCATTTAAAGTGTTTCGAGATCAAATATCCACATAGCACACTTCCCGAAAAAACCTGGTATTTTCTTAGGACTTGGTCCAAGTAGCCGGGAGAAAAAAACCAGGTCTGCCCTAGGTTTAAGCCGATACTTAAACCTAGGTTAAAACAAAGGTTCAAGTCCGCCGCGATTTTTTGTTCCTAATATAAGTAAATTAATGCTAAAAATATGTTTACGGAGAATTCCATGTTTTTAATGAAAATCTCCGAAAATGTTAATTAACATTTCGGGCATCAAAAAAGCTAAAGCTGTTGGCAGGCCGTCAACCAGTTGCGACAAAGGGCTGCACTAGCGCTACACGTCGACCAAATGCGGAACTAATACTATCAATCGACCTGCGCTGCTAATTAGTGGCGGAAAATTCAAATTAGTATCCCACACAATATAACGATGATATTATTATTATTATTATTATTATTATTATTATTATTATTATTATTATTATTTCAAATCTAACTGAACTTGAAAAAGTGGATATTATCAGCACATACCTTTGTTCATAAATATTGACGCAATGATCAGAAAATATTTTATTGAATCAAACAATTCTTGAAAGATAGATAGTAATGGTTAATTATATAAATAAAACAATAATTCAATGATTTTATTAAAACCATTGCTTCTAAGCAAATAGACAAATTGAAGGATCGAATCGATTTCAAATCAGATGCAGCTTTACACTTGAAATCGCAGAATCTCTCATGAACGAAGTAGGGTTAAGGGGGGGGGGGGCAGCGCCAACCAGCTAAAAGTCAATTATTTTTTTTAAGTTAATGAGATGTTGAATTGATCTATTTTTTCTCATTTCAAGTTCTACATTATTTTATATCATATTTCTATAAGTTTTGATCTCATGGAAAAAACAATGATTTGGCAATTTAATTATTTCTAACAAGTTGTATTTCATCGGCTTTGCCCCTCACCTGAAAGAAAAGCCCCATGCCGGACCAAAGGAACCGAATGGAGCCTCTACGAAGTACCCGTAAAGACCCCATTGTGTCCCCATTCGGTTCCTTTTTAAAAAAACTCAAAAAACAGCAAAATAACTTTTAAATTGTTGAAATTCGAATTATACGTTAAAATTCCCTATAGAAGGTCACGGAATAATCGCAATAGTTTTTTTTTTGCAATGGTAAAAAGTTTAAAAGATATAAGACGTATAACGCCTGTTGACTGCTAATTACAGGAGATGCGCTTGAAGTGTAGCAGTCAATAGGCGTTATACGTCTACTATGTTTTTTAACTTTTTACCGTTGCAAAAAAAAACTATTGCGATTATTCCGTGACCTTCTATACGGAATTTTAACGTAGAATCTGAATTTCAACAATTTAAAAGTTGATTTTTTTTCGAGTTTTTAAAAAAGGAACCGAACGGGGACTCAATGGGGTCTTTACGGGTACTTTGTAGAGGCTCCATTCGGTTACTTCGGTCCATCAGGGCCGACCACAGCTCTTTATGAAAATCAAAACATTTGAAGATAAGAGAATGTAATGGTTTGCTTCGGTGGTATTTTATGTACTGGAAAAATTACCTTTAAATATATGCAACAAGAAGAATAAGTTATTTTGAATAAAAATAGAGATAGCTGTAATATAACCTCTTATTCATTGAGATCCCTACCGATAAAAATGTCTGAGTTTTCTCTAGCGAAATAGCCTGGCCCATTTGAGATTATAAGCAGAGTCGATTTGAAAAAATTTAGTCTGAGAGATAGTCTGAGAGATTTGGGTCCTTTTCAAGGTCCTTTTAGTGGCCCTTTTAAGAGTGGTGGGACATTATTATAATGCTCGTTTGTATTTGTCACGTACCGGGCGGGCACAGTTATTTACAGTAGTTGGCCGTCGCTAATCCGACTCTCCCTTTTTAAATTTCTCTTCAAATTATCAACACTTTTTTTTAATTTAATAAATTTTCTCATTATACTAATTTATAATTATAACTTATATTCTAATAAATCATTTTCTAGTTGAATTAAAAAATGTTGTGTTTTTTGGCGTATCTCATTCCATTTACGAGAAACGTAGTATTAATTCGAATTTTAAGCATTTAAAAAAAAGTTAGATACCTGAAATCATCGAACCCCGTAGATTCCGGATTATTATGTTTTAGACTGTTAACTATGAAATTTGAAAAATCTGCGTTTAAATTTCAATCCGAAAGCTTAACAAAGGACCCTTGAGTGTAGGCTACTCTATTGATATAGCTCCTCTGCTTGTCATTTATGATAGAATTCTTATTTCAATTTCAGCCTTTCTGCTTTTTATTTATGATCGTATTTCTATTTCAATTTCGGAAAGGACATTTTAAAGCATTTAAAACATTTAAAAGAACTACCTGGACCTTTGAATATATCAACCTGGGTGCCTGCAGAGAATTTCGCTGAACTTCTCTGGCGCTAGAGAATCTTTAGAATATACTCAGAGATTTCTTTCGGTAGGGTTTCTACTACACCGAAAAAAGTATGTAACTACATTAGTTCAATAATACCTTGAACTAATACGCTTCGCACAAATCAGAACTCAGTAGGTAAAAAAGTCGAACTGGATCTCTTCATTTAATGTGTAATTTTATCGGTTTGAGTATAGAACCGACGCTATAGCAATACCGAATTAAATCGATTAAGTAAGTATTGAAATGGAGCAGTTCTTCATGTAAAACTCGCATCATTCATAAGTTGAATATCAGCTGTTCTAAACCATCGAAACAGATACTGTTCCACTTTTTTATCGGGTACGTAACAAAATTTGAATTACAGTGCGTCGTTATAGATATACTCGCTATGCTTCGCTCCGTTCGACTCTGCTGGTTCGAATGACGACGAACAGCGAGGATCCAACGAATCTGTAACATTCAAATTTGAGAGCATGCGAGATTTGATATTTAAATAATTATTCTTTAATTTTTCCGAATACATATTGTCCGGCGCCTCAACTCAGCGCACTGCTCATGCGTAGCTCCTAAGTTACAGATTCGTTGGATCCTCGCTGTTCGTCGTCATTCGAACCAGCAGAGTCGAACGGAGCGAAGCATAGCGAGTATATCTATATCGATGCACTGTGATTCAAGCATCGTTACGTACCCGATACAAAAGTTGAACCGTATCTGTTTCGATGCTTTAGAATAGCTGACATTTAAATTATGAATGTTGCGAGTTCTACATGAAGAACTGCTCCATTTCAATACTTACTTAATCGATGTAATTCGGTATTGCTATAGCGTCGGTTCTATACTCAAGTCGATAAAATTACAAATTAAATGAAGAGATCCAGTTCGACTTTTTTACCTACTGAGTTCTAATTTGTGCGAAGCGTATCAGTTCAAGGTATTATTGAACTAATATAGTTACATATTTTTTTCTGTGTAGAAACGGACTTCACACAATGTTTCTACTGTGCCAATAAAAGAAACCTGCACACCGACAAGATCGATAATAATAATATTTAATAGTTTCTTCCACGTAGCCCACAAGATAAATTGCTGTTCTACATTGCGGATCATTTATCGACGAAACTTTTGACACGTGTATCACCTAAGCTCTTGTAAATATTATTTTCGTTGGGCCTGCCCCCCTGGCCAAGCCTCACTTATTTATGAGATTTAATATATTTTGGACTTGAATTACGTCTAATTAATATAATTAAATTGTGTGATACTGTTTTATCTGTCAAGATATCAAGTTTTTATACTGTAAGTATTGTCATTAAAGTTAAAAACTTTATATTTCTGTCAGCGAAACTTCCATTTTTTCATGGTAAAAACTATTTTCTGTATAATTTTTCTTTTACAACATCAATTTTCAAGATTTTAGTAACTAACACTATCTTTCTGATAAAATGGATTTATTTGATGCAAAGTAAAACTAAAAATTTTAAATAATAGCCATGCTATAAGGAAAATCACCTTTGCCCCACTGATTGGCGCTGCCCCCCCCCCTGCCCTATGTCGTTTTTCAGAAGAAATTAGATAATACGTTTTTTTTCGATTTTCAAAAAAACATTTTCTAAGAAGTTATGTATATTTAAATTTTGTGCTTTGTTTTTCAAAAACCCGAATTTTTCTTTATACCTCTATAACTTTTAAACAAATCAAAGATGTTCTCTTCTTCATTTCAATAGTGTTATCGTCTTATTTCGTAATTTGGCCACTAATGGCCAAAACTAGTTTCCGGCGATAAAATTTAGTGACATTTTGTATTGTGCTTTGTATTTACCTAATTAGCACAACTATTTCAAATAATTTCCAAAATTTCCTTACCTCTTCTCTGTCATGCGGTGCGGCCTGTTCGCTTTGTTGGAACGGTGGGTACAGAGTTTTAAAGAAGGCGTGTTTTGGGGCCGCGAATACGGCTCATGGCCATTAATGGGTTGAAATTAACAAAATGGCCGCGATTTTTCTGAAAAAAATAAAAGTCGATTTTGTCAACAACAAAAAAACACACCCTTAAATTTTTTTGAATTTGTATTTTGATAAGGAATAGATCTTGTTAGTTTGGTGATGACTGAATAACTTTCGTGGTCAGGAGACTTTTTTCTTAGAATCAAATTTTATACTTTTTCCCAGAAACAAGAACAGATAAAAATTAAAAATAAAGTTTTCACGTCTAAAAAAATTCTATGAAAAATGTCTGTTGTTTTTTGTGATAAATTCCATCGTTTACGAGAACAATTTAAGAATTACATTCTTAGGGAAAAAAATTCTCCTGGCCTCGAAACTAGTTCGGCCGACATGATGGTGATGAAATATGTTTCTTATATATTAGCAGAAAATGTTAAAAAAATATCCAACAAAATAAGAGGTAAATCTTCCCAGAAAACCTTTTTTATTTTTTATTTAAATTGGAAGAAATGGAGAAAAAAGTGTTTTGTAAAATTCTCCATTCGTTATTCTTCCAAATATTTTTGAAAAGTTTTTGCTAACAGAAGTAAGGCTTATTATTAGAATCATGCCAGCTAAAAGATTTTTGAGGTTAGGAGAATTTTTTCCCTTGAAAATGCAATTTTTAAATCTTTATCGTAAACGATACAAGATATCGCAAAATAACAAGACATTTTTAAAACTTTGTTAGACATACAAGCTTTCATCACAAATTTTTTTCGTTTCTGTCATTTTTTCCACGAAAAATTAGAAAATTTGATTGTCCGAAAAAATTCCCCTAGTTATAACAATTATTTAGCCAGCAGTAAACTCATAAGATATGTTTCTTATCAAAGTACAAATGAAAAACAAAAGAATTGTCAAAAAATCTAATGGTGGATCTTTTAAGAATATCGAATTTTATTTATTTTTTTAGAAAATCTGTCGTTGCTTTGTTAACTTTGAACCTTTTTTAAATTTTCCAGTTAAAATTTTTTTTCAAATCGGAAAAATACATTTCGTCTAATTTCCTCTAAAAACCCATATTTCGTCCTCGACAAATTTTGCAATTTAAAGTGTAGAACCCTGGCTGATTTGAAATTTATTTAGTCTGTATTCTCCAGATTGGTGCAAAGAACCTTAAAAATCAAAGGTCAAAGGACCGACAACTGTCATTTGGTGTTCATGAATTCTCTTTTTTTAAAGCTCCTTCGGATTTAACGAACATGTTTTCATCATGTATCTCGAGTTTTCGCGTTTTATTTCATCGATCTGGGACTGCTTAGATATTGAGGTATTTCCAAATAAAGTAAAAATTTCATTTTTCTTTCTTTTGCATTAACTTTTATTCTCAGCTACGCTGAGAAAATTTGTAATGTTGTTTTTTACGATTAAAACAGAAACTACGCATTTTTGGAGCCCTTTTTTTGGATGAACAGCTTTTGTCTGTTCATTTTTTCGTAGCTTGTGTCGTTTTTCCAAAAATGTAATTTTTAAATTTTTTATGTTGATTTTAACGAATAAAAAAACTACGCATCACATTAAAAAATGTTTTTAACAAATTTAAGAATCTGTTTTTAGTGGATAATTTTTGCAAGTTGGTCTTTTTTCGTATCTTGTACAGTTTGACTGCAAAATATCATGTTTTATTTTTTATTATTCGCTTTTGATGGTCAAAACCAGAACCGCTGGTCCAAAAATGCCTGTTAGCGAACTCGATCTTTCTTTCTGGTCCCTTAATCTGTGTTTAAAATTGCATCCTAATCTGATCGGGCTTTGAAAATTTATCACCTAATTCCTTCTAAAAACTACATTTCGTCCCCGAGAGATTCTGCGATTTCTTGTGTAAAACCTTGCGTAATTTGAAATGTATTTGGTCCTTGAACATTCTGTTTGCATCCCTCCGATTGATGTTATTACCCTTCTAGAAGAAAATGATTGGACCCGATTGGGATTGATTGAAGGTTGAATCGTTCTTAATTGGTGTTAATCGGGACAGAAATTGTATATCGTTCTTAATCATTTCCAATCGGGACAAGCGTTTGAATCGTTCGCAATAGGGTAAGCACGCCTGCGCATTTGAACGAAATTTTTAGTTTGAAATTTTCGTAATTACGGTATCTGCGAAAACATTATATTAAATGTACATAAATAATAATTATGCATAATAATTAGAATATACGATTTCGAAAGTAAAAGGATATTGACGAAATGTGCATCGGGTTTCAAATGTATCATAATTAATATTTCGCATTGAAACAATCCATTAGGTAAATTATAATAATATTAATAAAGATATAAACTCTTTTTTGTAAAAGGATTCATAAAAGGTGGAACATTTGTATTTTTAAAATAACAAACCTGATAAATATGAGCATCTAGATGAAATACATTTTTTCGTGAATTTAATCTTTATATGTGTCGTTTAATATATCAATTATTCACTCAATGAAAAGGATATTGTGGTCTAAAAAAATTTGCATTTTATCTTTGTTACTCTCGATATAAATATAATGGTACTTATTTAGTACAAAGAAGTCGCAGATTTTCTGACTGTATTCCTAAAACTTGCGGTAAATGACAGACATTTGAAATTTCTTTGAGCTCTGCGGATATCAACTTTTCCATTACAGAATGTATTGGAATAATGATTGCATTATCATCTGTTCTTAAGACTCGTAACTTGTGACGTATTAGGGTGTCTGGAATCACAATTAACCGTATCACAGACAAATAGCACATTAACTCAGTTTTTATTATATCTTTGATTTGAGCAACTTTGCCTGATTCCAATTTTACAACAGTGTCATTTCTTCTCGGAGACAAGGTATATTGAGTACTTTTATATACGCAACCTTTGTAAATGCATTTTGTAAATGCATTTTTTAAATGATTACCCAAAACACTTTTCGTTGTTTTCGTCATTAGTGAATTCTACGTCACCATTTCTTCCACAAAACGTGACATCGTAGGTACTGCTTGTGACATACATTGACAACAATTTGCGCAAAAAAATACTTTCGCAATATTGCTTGACACTATCAAAGTGGAAAATATCTTTGTCCACGACGAATTTATACTCAAGAATGGCTAACGTCTTACTTGAGATTTGCTGATCCGCATTTTCAACACCAGTGGCATACTGTTTCAGGACAAACAAAAAACTTTCGGATGAAAAGGCTAAGGTAGCCCAAAAAGGGCCAGATTGGATAACAGACTGCACGATGTGTATCAAGATATGAACGTTGAAAGTAATTGCTTCTAGGCAATAAAGAATTTCAAATTCTCCAAAAAAATTTACTAAATCGCATTCGAAGTACGTAAATCTTTTTCCGCAATTTTTGTCGCGTTTAGCTCGTTTTCGGTTAACATTAGCCCTGCTAATATAATATACTTAAACCTTAATTTGATTGGCAATTCATTTACGTGTACGAGAATTGACCAAAAACTTTCCTTACGACTTCGTCGAAGGGCAGTGCCATCGAGAAAGAATTGGAAAGTGAAAATTGACTTACACATCGTAGGGTTAACTTTTCGATTAAAAATTCCATCTTGTACATCTTCGATATTGTTTCTAATAATATTGTTTTGATCTTCTCTACTATGAAATGCTAATAACGTATTTTTAACATCTGGATGTTGAAATAAACGTTCTATCTAATATTTCAAATCCACTATTAATAAATATTTTTCCTTCTTTTTAGTGGAAAAATTACATTTGGAACCACATTTATCACATCGACGTTCAGGATTCAAACTTTTCGCTCGATTGCGACATTCAACAGTTGCCTTGCAGGAAATACAATGTGATTTTATCGGCAGGTAGGTCGAATATTTTATAAATTAGATAATTTGTTAAATTAAGGCTCTCGAATTCTGGCCCTGCACAAAGTTTTGTAAAATTTACTATTGCTAAACAAGCTTCCAGTAATAATTCAAGTCTTAAGCATAATTCTCTAATCACAGCCAGTACATATTTAACGGAAAACCCAGACTTGTCGAAAATTATCCTGTTTTCACAAGGGTACTGCTTTCTGTGATCATCGTCTGATGTATCACTGGAATGAATCTATTCTTCACACTCAAAGCCTACTTCACTTATTTCTCATACAGAACTAGATTCGCTATTGACGCACTGTAACAAAAATTTATGGTAATTTTAACATTTTCAGAGTAGGTCCGATTATTACCTACTCTTAAAGTAACGTTTTCACTGATAATAACGAATATTATCTTTCAGTATGGAATTTAACTTTTAGGTTATGTAAGTTTCCAGACAGATTCTGTAAAATTACAAATGCATTATGAAATTCAGGGCATGTTATTCTCACCAAAAGTATTCGTGTTTTTATTCAACATGGTAACTTCAGCATCTACACGAGAAATGTGAATGATGGTAATTTCACTAGAAAGGGTAAATTTCCCTTTTAAATAAGGAACGCAGCAGAAAGCAGTTTTTTAAATAAAAAATTCTTGTTTAATATTTTTTATCAATTTTCCAAATTAATTTCTTTCATAATTTATACCTTTCTGAAACACGCTTTTTTACACATAATTTTAATTTTACCATTTTTTCATTACTTTCCGCAATTTTGAAACTTTACAATTACTTGTAATTCCCAGATAACAATTCGTGCGCGCATCTTACGCACGCGTCGATGCACGCATA
The DNA here is from genome assembly GCF_010883055.1 of Belonocnema kinseyi. Classification (NCBI taxonomy): domain Eukaryota; kingdom Metazoa; phylum Arthropoda; class Insecta; order Hymenoptera; family Cynipidae; genus Belonocnema; species Belonocnema kinseyi. The sequence continues at coordinate 19,148,940 of NC_046665.1, read as the reverse complement.
ACGTGCCCGTCTCTTTCACTCTCGTTTTACGTCACCATTTTCTGCGCACATGGGACTGTGCGGAACTAGACGGCTAGCTGCCGGCTAGCCCAGTGCCTTTTGCAACATTACAACGCGTTAGTGTGTGCCGGTTCTAGTTTTGTGAGAATCGCGTAGTACTACAAGGAGACCGCACGCCATGTATTTCGACTGGCGCCAGTACGCGATCGCCTGTCCTCAAAGTATTATACATGGAGAATAGCCATAAGGAGACCAATCTAGTGAAACTGAAAATAAACACTTTTCTGTTGCTAGAAGTGTGTACACACACATGCGCAAAATCACACTCACGTGTAGTTCCAAACTTTCCGAGCATGGCGTGCCAACCGCACTTAAAAAAATATGGCCCCAGATGTAAACGTTAAAATAAAAAATCGCTGTATAAAAGCGAAAGTTTCCAATAAGTGTGGTTTCAAATGAATACCGTACAAGACTTTCCGAGTGGTGTAAGTTGTATGTTTATTGTTTTTGTTACGAGCGCGTCGAATATCTCTCACACGCATAGTGTTGGTAAAAGTAATTTCATATTTCATAAACATACTACCTACCTCTTCCATGGCGAATAATTTTTTATTTCACAAACATTTCACAAAATCCTGTCTGATTATTAATTATTTAATCGTTCGAGCGACCTGTCAAAACAAAACAATGGATGCGACCATATTTTTTAAAGTGCGGTTGGCAAGCCACGCTCGGAAAGTTTTGAACTATACGTAAGTGTGATTTTACACATGCTTGGCTGCGTACTTCTGGCAACAGAAATGTGACCGTTTTTGGTGAAGTCCATGCATTATAGATTGGTCTCCTTATATCTATTCTCCATGGTTTTATGCCTTCCCAGACTAGAGCTTCCCTTCAGTGAAAATATAAAATTATAAATTGTCGAGTATCGAGTGTGTTTATATGTTAAGTTTGGTTAAATTATGTGTCAGTTGGTATCGCGAACGCAGTGATAATGCTTGTATAATTTATACAGTTATGTGAGTAATGCCATTAAAACAAGAGGAGGAATATAAAAACAATGGAACGCAAGTATAGATACTGAGGATTTTGCGTCTAATACCTCTCTCTTTCTGTGCCCTACTTCCCGAATCACAGCCCTTACAAAAACAACACGACATTGTTGTATCACTTATTATATAGGTTTTTAGCATTGACACTTTGGACAACAATTTTTTTCCATTAAACAAAAATAGTTTGCAATGGCCCAACGGCATTAACAGGTTGTATTTATACCGGTTGTAAATTTACATCACATGTTCTCGTAGTTCTTAGAGTTTCTGCAAATCCAATTCATTCACGTCCCGAACTTATCTGCATTTTCCTATTCAAATTTACTTGCAGCTACATCCCATTCACTACAATTAAATAATGAAGAGCGTAATCTGCATCATACACCCTGGCAGACCGAAGGAACCGAATGGATAGCAACATGCAGTCAGTCTGCGCGCACCGAGAATGCACATGTGCGACTTGAAATCACAAGCGTGCAACGCATATGAATGTCATTTCTGCGCGCATATGCGTCGCATTTACGACGCATTCGTGTGTCTAGTGTAAAATTTTTGTGCATGCGCAGTCATACTTCTACCACGCATGCGTTAAGCAGGCAATAAAAGTGACGCGGGAGATTTGAGAATCGAATTTATTTGAATGAATGTAAATTCGAAAGCCACTTTTGTAATAATAGGCAATATTTTTTCTGTTGCAAATATTTGTTCATATCTGTTATGCTATACACATACAAATGATGTGTTTCAAACATTTTTGTACGATTTACAAGTTCTGTTTGTCATTTTGAAAATGTTGAGTCATTTCAATTATTCGGCCATGGTGATTTTCGTTTTTTTTTTATAACTTTTATAAAATTTATCAATTTTTCCAGAGAATTTCTTTTTTGTAATAAAATTTATTTTACAAGAACTTGATAAAATGTGCGATTTTTGAAAATTGACTTCATAAAACTTTTTCGAAGATTTTACAAATAATAATTTGAGATTCATAAAAAAAATCTTATAATAAAAGTTTCTATAAAATCACCTCGTAAAAATTGCACATTCTATTAAAATTATATTAAAGTTATATAGAACCGACCTTAAAAAAAGGTTTTTTAATAAAAACTACTGAATAATTTTATAAAATTTTCAGAAAAAATAGATCATTCTGAATTTCTGGGGAGTCCTGATTATCGTCGCTTGATTGATCCTCTTTCCTGCTTTCATCTGAGTCTGAGACCGTTTTTGGTGAAGTCCATGCATTATAGATTGGTCTCCTTATATCTACTCTTCATGGTTTTATGCCTTCCCAGATTAGAGCTTCCCTTCATTGAAAATATAAAATTATAAATTGTCGAGTATCGAGTGTGTTTATATGTTAAGTTTGGTTATGTCATGTGTCAGTTGGTATCGCGAACGCAGTGATAATGCCTGTATAATTTATACAATTATATGAGTAACGCCATTAAAACAAGAGGAGGAATATAAAAACAATAGAACTCAAGTATAGATACTGAGGATTTTGAGTCTAATACCTCTCTCTTTCTGTGCCCTACTGCCCGAATCACAGCCCTTACAAAAACAACGCGACATTGTTGTATCACTAATTTTATCCGCGATGCCGAGTTTTTTCCGCAGCATTTGAATTTCATTACCGATTTCCTCCTCCGTTTCCAAGCCAGACAAAGTCTTGTTTTTTTTTAAGTTTTCTTCTGCCCAGCATGTTTATGACTTTGTTTCGTGGCCCTGAGGATTTATTTTATGTCATTTTTAAACTTCGTCCTGTCATGGGGTCCTTTCAATGGACACTTTTGCGCAGCAACTGCAATATGAAAATACGTTGCCTAATCTATGCTTTTATCAGCATAATTTTGTTCAGAATTGAGCATACTTACGATACAGATTATTGCCGATTTTAGCATCTCTGAATGCCATTTTCCCTTTGGAACGATCCCAAGTAAGATGAGAAGCGACAAACTCATTAGTGAAGATTTGACTCATACAGCAGCTGAGAAATTGTCTCGTACTTGAACCTCCGAGGCTGATGAAATTCTGGAACTGCCAAAAAAATGTTCAAAAAATTTTTTTAAATCTTAATAGATATTTTTTGTCCTAGTGTGTCATGCTGTTTTGCTGTAGAAGTACGTGGTGACATATATTTTAGTGGTCTCATTTCAACCTGGTCCACATCAAAGTAATATTTCTGTAATAAAAAAATTATATATTCATACTTCGTTAATTTTATTTTGTCTGAGAATATTGAGGTCACACACATACACTCACCTGATTGTTTTCTCTGCTTTCTGTAACTTGCTTTGTTTGCCCATTATTTTCTCGATTACCATTGATCAATTTGAGCAATTTTTCGGCTGGTCCTAATCTGAACTGTAAAACTTGCAACAAATCCGCTTCAGTGAGCTCAAAGAAACTTTCTCCGTCAATGCGCTGAGCTGTAGAGACGTGATAGATACTCTGATTAAAAAATAATGTTGCGCAAGCTCACAAATATTTCATCAGATGTTGATACAGTCCATATGGATAAAGGCTTATAATAAACAATATTTGATGATAAAACGAAAGAAGCGAGACCATGTGGAACCCTTAGACGGATTGAATAAGCATTCAAGTCCGGGACAAAGTGTAAAGTTTCACAATGTAAACATCGAAGGTAAACTTTGTTCTGTTCTAAAATAATGATTTCTTTTATCATTCCAAAGTGTGGGACATTTATATCTTCTGAGCCTTTAGCATCTAGGCGTAAAAGGAGTTCATTCCTATACTCAGCTCCATTTACTTTTACCAAACGAGTATGAAATACACTATCGGTGTCCACATAGCCAAAGTCTAGTAATTCTTGCCTGCTCAAAGTGTCTTCCACTTGAACAGTTTTACCTCCCTGACTGATAGCAGAATATACTTTCAAGTCCTTTCCTCCCCATTGTGCACTCTGTGTGCACTGACAAACGCGAATAAGTGTTTTGGGGCAGTTTTTGAAATTGTGCACAACTTGGGCACGTTCTTTTATTTCGGCATGTTTCGCTTCAAATCTTATACGCCAAAAAAAGAGTCAAGGGTCCTGACCATCTGATGCATTCCGGGTAGTGTACAAGATGATGGAATTTATTAATAAAATTAATATCAGGGAAAAGATTTTTAAAGTCCTCAAAAAAGCTGTTGACCAATGACACAAGTATCGAAGGATGATCTTCCTCAATATTGGAGCGAACACTATCTCCATGATACGTAGTAATAAAAGAATTAAATCCATGTATTTATCACCTTTAGGCACTTTCTATGTTAATAAAAAAGGGTAAAACTCTGATCAAGCACCACGTCTGCATTGCCTTTTGACTAAGACTGATCACTGATGTTTCGAGTATTCACATCAGTAAAGTTGGCGGAGGGCTTGTCTTTTCTTTCTGTATACCCATACTGAAACGATGTGATTCGTCCTTTTAAATACGAGAGATTAAATAAACGCGCTTCATATACATAATGGTTTATTACCAATTTAAGAACCATAGGTACTATTCCACATTGAAAGTCATGCATTATATCGAAAAATTTGTCACGCGAAATATGGTAATACCTCGAGAAATTCAGAGCTGATTAATTACAAACTCCGGTTCCAGTTCTTATATGTTGAATTGTAGCTATAGTTTCTGCCCTCTTAATTTGATCAATATGACGATTAAACATTTCATCGGCTCTTTCTTCTCGAGTTCTTAAAATTTCAGCATAAAGCTTCTCTCGAGAAATGAGGCACATTCGGCAAAACTTATTAGCCGATGGTCCAAGAAGTCCAAACACTTCATGCATTGCAAGAATGTCTCCACAAAATCCCGCGATACTAGCACGAAGAACAAAGTCCTCATCGCCTAATCTAACTGTTACCCGTTCGTCAGATTCTAACCTTTTCATATCGCGTAGAAACTCCCTCAAGACTCGTCGAAATGCGTATTTCTTCACGTCTTCAGTATAAAACAGACACAGAACATGAATATTTCCAACTCTGGATCTCATGTGTGGGGGATAATTATCAATTATATAATAAAATGCTACTAGTTTGTAAGGCCCTGTTTTTGATCCCATCCCATTGACGACCTCAAGATCATCATAATAGAGAAGTATTTTCAAGGCATGTGTAAAACGTCGGAAAAACTCATGCTCCTTGAAGTTTTCTTCATCCATGAATGAAGTCAGAACGTCTTCTGAGGGCTTCTCTGATAAAATGGCATCTCTCACTTCATGATTGGACATAACTAAAGTTAAAACTTGAATGATAGGTACATAATGATAACTCTCCTCTACCAAGATAGGTGATGTAATTGCGGATTCAGTATTAAGAAAATAGTCCACCCTATCATCGAGAGGAACTTCTATTCCATCTATATAATTGCAGTGAGTTTTGAGAGCGTCGATCTGCTTTTTTTAACGACTTTAAGCCTTCAAAGGTATTTTCTGACTGAAAATACTGAAGTAATTCTTGACTCTCTGGATTCTGAAGAATATCTTTATTTCGTAGAAATCCAGTTACTTTATACTCTAAAGAGTCGACTGTTCAATATATTTATTGTTTAACTTCATACATTATGTCTGTTAAGGAACTGCCTATCATTGACGGTTTCGATTGAAGCCTACCAATCATTCTGACAATTGCTGAACGTAAATCAAATTCAGATTCTATGAAATTGTCAACATTAACATCAGTGTGTAAATAGTCATCATTAACATCAGGATCGTTAACATTCACATGATCATGGACACCATGATTCTGAACTTCTTCGGCGATATTTAAATTTTCAAGTCCAAAGCCAACATCTGGTTTGTTGCTTCCTTCATACTGAAAATGTGTATTTCGAATGTGATTATGTAATGAACTAAAAAGCGAAAATCTCCTTTTACATCCATCCTGTGAACATTCAAATCCCGATTGTCTTCCACCTCTATGAATGGTGAACCCATGAAAGTATTGCAAGTGTCGAACATACCCAGGAAACCCCTCTTTTATATAAGTTCCGCACTTAAAACATTTTATCTACTCCATTTTAGTAAACTCTCTTTTTCAGCAATTCATAATTTCATTCATAATTTCTCAAATATTAAAACTTTGGGTAGCTTCCATTATCAGGGATCCAGGATTTTAACTTTGGAAAAAGAGAAATAAAGTCCACATTTTTTACAGAGAATGTGAACATATGAACTAAAAAAATAAGGGGCATTGGCGCTGTTTTGATGACAAATTTAATTTCAAAAATTTTAAACATTGTTTTGAATTGAATTTTCTAGCTACTTTCTGACTATTTCCGATTTAAAAAAAGTCGCGATAAATTTGCCTGAAGCGGAGAGAAATTGGAACTTTTTCCTTAATCATTTGTATGACCTGAATTATTAAATATTTTCAAACGTTTTAAGATTTATAAGCTGATTTTTGAATTCCCATAAAGAAAATTGTATAATTCGTTAACTTTAAGGTAAAAATAATAAAATAGAGACAACATTTAAATTCATGCATGAATTAGTAAAATTTCTTTAAAAAGAGAGTTAAGAGTTTTCGAAAATCTTCGAAAATATGGATCAATTGGTTTACTTAAGGTTGTTTAACTTAAAAACTCTAACCCCAAAATTCAATTGCCTCAGTACTCAATAAATACTAGAATGGAATCTTTTTTAGCATTAGTAAAATGAGGTGCTTGTATTTTGAGGCTAGACCTAGAGCCCAACAAACCTTAAAACTAAAGCAATTGATTTATGTTTTTGAAGTTATTCGAAAACTCTAATCTCACTTTTTATAGGGATTTGACTAATTCGACCACATTCGTCACCAAAAACAACGACTTGAATTCACGATATTTGAAATCGTAGACATAACCTGTAAAATTTCTATAGGTTTAACGTAACAATTTTACAAGAGCTGGTAGTATTTTTAAATCATTAATAAATAGACCAGCTTGACTGACGTCATTTATAACCTAAGACTAAAAGTGTACTAGTTTAAGTATGTATAAGAAATAATTCGCAAAACGTAGAACAAATATTTCTTACTGTAGTGCAATTAATTTTTGTTTTTAAATTAGATGACGCAAATTGAAAATTCCTCGTAAAAACGTGCATGTACAGTTATCCTATTATATAATAGAATGGTAAACCCGAAAAGAAATATCGCCCTTAAAAGAAATATAAAATAGAATAATAATTTTTGAAACCATTCAGATAGTGGATATTTCGCAAGGAATATGAAACAAATGCTATTTGAGATAAAATGAGATTATTTTTTATGACAAGTTTCCAACTGAATTAATCAGTGAAAATATAATTGGGTGAATCAGTCCTTTTAGAGTCACTGATTTATTTCTATCAAAATTTTCATTGATTTACCCAGTGACAAGGTAAAAACCACTGATTTTTCAGTGGACACTTACACTACTGATTAATTCAGTCAAAATTTCACTGATTCAATTTTAGAGAGTAGGCTGCTAGCATTGGCTCAATATTGGGCCAATTTATATAAAACATGGTTTGCCGTGGTGAAAGTGACACTTGGCCCAGTAATGTGCGGTCACTGGGCCAGACTTTGGCTGATCCTCGTGAAACATGGTTCTCCGTACTGAAAGTGAGACTTAGCGCAATAAAGTGCCGACACTGGGCCAAGCATCGGTGGAGGATCGGCAAATATAAATAGCCAATATAGGCTTCCAGCGCTGGCTCAACACTGGGCCAATTAAAATGCCGATATTGGCCCAATAACTTTAGCCGAACTTTGGCTGCCAAAATTGGACCAACACTGGGCCGTGTATTCAACTCCGGCAATTCGCACTTGCGTTAAGGTACAAAAGTTAATATAAATATTCTATAAATTAATACAGCCAAAGAGAAAGTGAAAGGTAATAAGAGATATTTTTATTTTCTGTGATAGACGCTAACAGAAATTGTAATCTTCATTTAAGGAAATTGCAAAACACTATATTCATGTATGGACACGTGTTTTCCAGTGTTTTGTTCTTAAGGCAAGAGTGGTAATAATTGGCTAAAGTGTACATTTTTTGTGATATTCAAGTTACAAATTATAAAAGTTATTAGTTGAAAATTTCAAGGATTTAACCACTCAGGTTTCGAGCATCAGATTACAAAGCATTGCTAAAGATTCTAGAAGCTTTTAATATATTTTAAAGATTTTAAAATATTTAAAAGGATTTTGGAACGTTTTACGAAGATTTTATGGATTTGAACGATTTAAAAGAAGCGTGTACACTAGGTTGGTCCAAAATCATACCTGTTGACAAATTATTTTGGATAGAGGGAATGCCACCCCCCCCCCCCATTTTGTGAGGTTGCCGGAAAAAAAATCCCCTCCACGTTTGAGCCAAATCGGTTAATATTAAGACGTGCCGCAAAGGCCCTGAAAATCCCATAAGATTAACATGGGGAAATTTTGGTTTTCGGAACAATGGGATTCAGGTTTCTGGATTTAAACTTAACTTGCAGGAGATATTAAGAATTTGTTAAAGAGTCTCTAATCAATCATTTCGATAACGATAATGGTTTAGAGAAAAACTTTTGCTCTTTGCAATGACAAATTGTCACAATAATTGAAGAAAAAAGAAATTTCAAACATTTATTTTCGAGAAAAATTGTTTAAACAAAATTTATTTAAACAAAAAAGAATTTATTAAAAATTAAGTTACTAGTATCTAAATGACATAGATATTCAATAATAAACAGCAAAGCTGACTAACTTTTTTTAAATTAAAGTTTTATACCTCTTTTTAAGAAAAATTTACAAGTAAATAGTAATAAACTGTTTAAACGAATACTAAGTGCTTGAAACAAAGATCAATATTCCTAAAAATGAACAATTGTCCAATCAAACATAAAAAATCTACCTTTCAATTTATGGCAAAGAAGGGAAAAACAGAGCATTTATGTGTCAATGTCAGGCAAAAATGCCAATTTCTGTTTTTTGGGGCATTTTTGGGGCTCCACAAGGGGGGGGGGGTATCAAAATTTAAACTAGTTTAAAAATATTTCACGAAAATTTTCCAAAGATTTTGAGGTATTTTAAAGATTTTAGAGATTTCAAATATTTTACCAAAATTGAGGATCATTCCAAAAGAATTCAGAGAAATTTCAATATTTCACAGAGATTTTAAGTAGTTCAAGAGATATAACAATATACTTCATTTATGCAAAATTTGTATTAATTTCAAATTTTTTAATTTATCTGCTATATCATCAGAGATAGTAGCTTACCGACAGTAGATCAACCCTCCAAACCATGAAGGCAGAAGAATCTACACAATATCGATCAAGTTAAGAATCTTCAATAACAGAAAATGCTTAACGTCTTAATAAGACTAGATGGAAAATAATATTTTAAAATTAAAATTAAAATTATATCTTGAAAAAAAGATCCTACTCCATCTTCACTCCATTGGGAATCGAACCACAAAACTTCTGATTTCCTGTCAGGTGCTTTTCCAATTAAGCTATTAGAGGGATCAGAATAAGAACTCTTAATTCAAGAATATAACGCTAATTTTTAGCTAGGTGTTAATAGTACAAGTAATAATTTTCAAATTTTTAAATTTTCTGCTATATCATCAGAGATAGTAGCTTACCGACAGTACCGAAACGAGTGTGGTTCGATTCCCAATGGAGTGAAAATGGAGTAGGATCCTTTTTTCCAAGATATAATTTTAAGTTTAATTTAAAAATATTATTTTCCATCTAATCTTATTAAGACGTTAAGCATTTTCTGTTATTGAAGATTCTTAACTTGATAGATATTGTGTAGATTCTTCTGCCTTCATGGTTTGGAGGGTTGATCTACTGTCGGTAAGCTACAATTTCTGATGATATAGCAGATAAATTTAAAAATTTGAAAATAATTACTTGTACCATTAACACCTAGCTAAAATCTAGCGTTATGTTCTTGAATTAAGAGTTATTATACTGATCCCTCTAATAGCTTAATTGAAAAAGCACCTGACCGGAAATCAGAAGTTTTGTGGTTCGATTCCCAATGGAGTGAAAATGGAGTAGGATCTTTTTTTCAAGAAATAATTAAAATTTTAATTTAAAAATATTATTTTCCATCTAGTCTTATTAAGACGTTAAGCATTTTCTGTTATTGAAGATTCTAAACTAGATCGATATTGTGTAGATTCTTCTGCTTTCATGGTTTGGAGGGTTGATCTACTGTCGATAAGCTACAATTTCTGATGATATAGCAGATAAATTTAAAAATTTGAAAATAATTACTTGTACCATTAACACCTAACTAAAAATTAGCGTTATGTTCTTGAATTAAGAGTTCTTATTCTGATTCCTGTAATAGCTTAATTGGAAAAGCACCTGACCAGAAATCAGAAGTTTTGTGGTTCGATTCCCAATGGAGGGAAAATGGAGTAGGATCTTTTTTTCAAGAAATAATTTAAATTTAAATTTAAAAATATTATTTTCCATCTAGTCTTATTAAGACGTTAAGAATTTTCTGTTATTGAAGATTCTTAACTTGATCGATATTGTGTTGATTCTTCTGCCTTCATGGTTTGGAGGGTTGATCTACTTTCGGTAAGCTACAATCTCTGATGATATAGCAGATAAATTTAAAAATTTGAATATAATTAGTTGTACCATTAACGCCTAGCTAAAAAATAGCGTTATGTTCTTGAATTAAGAGTTCTTATTCTGATCCCTCTAATAGCTTAATTGGAAAAGGACCTGACTGGAAATCAGAAGTTTTGTGGTTTGATTCCCAATGAAGTGAAGATGGAGTAGAATCTTTTTTTCAAGAAATAATTTTAATTTTAATTTAAAAATTTGTATTAAGTTCAAGGCACCTACAATTTTTGACCAGCACTGTTACTTGTATTGCCAAGTCGAATGTGAGGCGGGAACGAAATGATTAAAAAAAAAAGACAAACCTATAGATATTTTCGAATTTAATTCAGTCCCAGTTTTGACCCTATTAAAACATAATATTTTCCTGTTTTTGCTTTTAATTTTGAATGTTTCTAAGTCAAGTTATTAGGCATCATGCATAACTTTTATAATAAATGTAACTTTTATAGTAAATGTACTAAGTTTTTACTTAACATCAAAAGCGGCTTCTGAACATTGCATATGTTTGCCTAAAATTCCTAAATGGTAACAGAAATATAAGTTATCGTGACGTAAAGAAATGCGCAGTTGCATGCGCACTCCTCGCTTCTCGAGCGCGTGCGGCTAGCAGACTAAGCATGAAGGTTCAGTATTGGTGGTAATCGGCGTGTTGAAAAATTTTGTTTTGATTTTTACGTAAGGGGGGATTTTCATTCTTGTACAAAATTGGTCGGAACATCACACGTAGAAGAAACCTGGTGAGTAAAAACGAACCTGACTATCGAGAAAATTAAAAATAAAGTTTTGCGGTAATCGCATGGTATAATATTCGTATTAGTCATTTGGTTGCCTTGTATTTATATTTATTTGTTTGCAGTGGGTTTCTCCACAATATTACCTTTTTACTTATAAAGGGGGAGGGTCGGTAAGGCCGGTTTTTGGCCTAATTTATTTTTGGACCAAAAAATCTGAAAAAATTATGGTAGTATCTTATAAGTATCCCGAGTCGATTGCACGCTAAACGGACTATCCTCCACCCCTCAGCCACCCCCACCCCCCCTACAAATACAGGAAACACCACTACCCACCAACTGTATTTTCGAGAGATTTGACACTCTTAAACATGTATTCTGA
>NC_046665.1:19121274-19137069 GCF_010883055.1 Belonocnema kinseyi | reverse complement strand
AACATGTATTCTGAGGTTAGCTCGGGTTTACTATGGTTTTCGGGGTCGCCGAATACAAATCTGGCGTCCTTTGACTTTTATCGCGTCAGATTCAAGGTCATTTGAAGGTCATTTGAAGGTCAAATCGAGAAATAAAGGTCAGCGGGCACCAGGTTCATAATCAGCGATCCCAAAAACCTATAACATATTTTTTTTAAATTTTTTTACCGTTTTTTCTCTATTTGACCATCAAATGACCTTCGAATGACCTTGAACCTAAAGAGATAGAGTTCAACGGATGTCAGATTCGTAATTAGCGACTTCAAAAACCTATAACGTATTTTTTTTTACAGTTTCCTCTCGATTTGACCTTCCAATGACCTTGAACCTGACGCGATAAAAGTCAAAGGACGCCAGATTTGTATTCGACGACCCCGAAAACCATAGTAAACCCGAGCTAACCTCAGAATACATGTTTAAGAGTGTCAAATCTCTCGAAAATACAGTTGGTGGGTAGTGGTGTTTCCTATATTTGTAGGGGGGTGGGGGTGGATGGGGGGGGGGTGGAGGGTAGTCCGTTTAGCGTGCAATCGACTCTGGATACTTATAAGATACTACCATGATTTTTTCAGATTTTTTGGTCCAAAAATAAATTAGGCCAAAAACCGGCCTTACTGACCCTGCCCCTTTTATTACTTGTTTGAAAATTCATCACTTTTGTTGAAGTGACATCCTTTCTGGTTGAAAATTGCATTTTTGTCTTAAAAATTCCATTAGTTTCATAGAAAATAAACTTATTTTTTAAATCTCATATTTCAATGCTAAAAAGTTAAACAAAATCTTTTTTGGTGGAAAATTCAACTATTTTTTGAAAATTTCTCTTTCTATTAAAAAGGTCATCTATTTTACGATAAATAGCATCTTTCTTCGATAAAAATGCAACGGTTTGGTTTAAAATTCAAGAATTTTGTATTAAAGTCTTTTTTCTTCTCTGTTAAAAATTCAACTGTTTTATTGAAAATTCATATTTTTGGTTAGAAAATGCAACTATTCTCATAGACAACGTTTTTTTCATTTAAAACTCATATTTTTATCCCGAAAAGTGAAACTGAAATCTTTTTTGGATAAAAATTGTACTATTTTTTTATTATTCGTCTTTGATTTAAGAATCCATTCATTTTAGTAGACATAATACCTTTCATGGATAGAAATGCTAGTTTTTGCTTGAAAGTTATTTTTTCCTCTGTTTGAAGATACAACTTTTTTTGTTGAAAATTTGGATTGAACCACTTTTTTAAGAAATCATTTTTTTATGCAGTATTCCTATTTTAGTTGAAAGTTAATTTATTTGGCTGAAGGTAAACCATTTTGCTACAAATTAATCATGTAATGTAATGTATATAGACATTATTATTGGGTTAATTAATTTTAATATAAATTTGCAGTATGTAGTTGTCTTAAAAATAAAAATTTAAGTAAGCTTATATACGAACAAAGTTTATATGTAAATAGTTATGTTATATAATATACTCAATATATTAAATTTCAACAAAATTCTTATAAAAGATAGGCTTTGATTATATGTTGAATACAATGAGTGTACATATAGCACAGATACATGAGAAGTGGTTAGTCTTAACTTCAGTTATATTATTTTTCTATTTATATTTTTAGGACAAATATAGACCTCATCACCGGAGTTTCATGCAGTTACCGTTACTGAAATTCCTGTTACAGTTTCAGAAAATTTAGAAACGGTTTCTGCATAAGGCTTTAGTGACGCGTCTCTGAAAATTCCTACAGTCATTTCTAACAGTGTGCGATGCGTGCGTTATATGTATATGTTTGCGTACTGTGTATGTAAGTAAAGGTTGAGTTAAGTTTCCACAGCGAATGTTTATTCTACAATGTTATGCGTACAGATATAATAATTATAATGATAATGTGCGTATTTATATCCTATAATTGTGCAGTGTGAGTTGTTGGAGTTTCATGACGGCCCAGTGGGCACAAAACTATGAAAATCCCAAGAATATCCTTGGGACGTTCCTAGGACGTCCTATGTCAGGCCAATCAACGTCTCTAGGACGTGCAATGTCCCAAAGATGACCTAAAGACGTCTTAAAGACATGAAAGACCTCGGAACATCTTTCGCACTGACATTAGAGGTCTTAAGAGCATCCCTAGGATGGCCAAAAGACATGTTATAAAAGACGTCTTAGGGATATTCCAAAGACGTCTCTAGGACATCCTTAATTTGTTTGGCCACTGGGGGGTTACGAACTTGTCGTTTTCGTATTATCGACCGTCACATTTTTTTCGAAATACCCGTAATTTTTAGTATAGTCTTTAGCAAATTTCAGAATGCTCTCTTTCAAAATGTGAAAAAATTATTGCAATCTTTCTAATATTTGACATTATGGTCCTGCTTAAATTTAATATAATGAATTTTAAATATCACATTTTCTTTTAAAAGTTTTGTAGAACTTATATTAATTTTCCAAAGTACATTTATCATAGATTATTAATAAATATATGCTACTTTTTAATAAAAATACCCGATTTCCCTAAATCGTAAAAGATTATACTAAACTGTAACATCGGTTGTAAGGGCATTTGACACAGCCAAATACCTATATTAACAACCTCACTTTATCAGCTCACTCAATATTTTTTTGAACTCAAGAACTTTTTTTGTAAATAAAATATCGAGCTGAAACTTTAGAAAATGTATTAGAGTACAATAAGTAAGTTTAGGTATTGCATTTTGGTAGGAACTTCACTGAAAATTATTTCATCTTTTTTCTGAACCTCGACATTTTTTTAACGTTCGAACTTTTTTATACATAAAAGATCGGTCTCAAACATTGAAAAAAGCTTAATAATAAAAGATGTAAAAAAAAATTTCAACTATCAATTCCAAATAGTTGAAATATATTTTTTTACATCTTTTATTATTAAGCTTTGTACTTTAACGTAGTTTTCTTTCTTTTCTTTCAGAAAAAAAGATAAAATAATTGTCAGTGAAGTTCCTACCAAAATGCAGTACCTTAACGTACTTTATTGTACTCTAATACATTTTTAAAAGTTTCAGCTCGATATTTTATTTACAAAAAAAGTTCATAGGTTCAAAAAACCATTCAGTCAACTGATAATGTGAGGTCGGTAATATACTCGTAGGTATTTAGCTGTGTCACAAGCCCTTCACGTATTTTGTAACTAAATTTCTATGGGTGTATGTATACTTATTTTAAGGAAGGACCTTTGTTCTGCCATAATTCTATTTGTGTGTCGCGTGCATATCAGGGTTTACAAACAGTGAAAGTTCGATTTTCAGAATACATATTGTGGAAGTAATTATCTCACATTTGGTTCCAAAAAATTATGATCACATCGTTCTCTCGCGGAATAAACTGCAAAATAGGTTAGCATTTACGAATTATTGATAAGGCTTCGATTAAATTTGCCATACTTGAGGTTATCTCATGTGACAAGGAAATGATCATAAGACATAAATATTATGATTTCAAGATTCATTTATAAGCCTCATTAATAAAGCATATAATGATTTTTTGCGCTTTAAAATTGCCTTAAGGGCATGTGACACAGCTAAATACCTATATTACCGACCTCACTTTTTCGGTTCACTGAATGTATTTTTGAACCTAAGAACTTTTTTTGTAAATAAAATATCGAACTGAAACTTTGGGAAATGTATGAGAGTACAATAAAGTACGTTTAGGTACTGCATTTTGGTAGGAACTTCACTGAAAATTATTTCATCTGTTTTCTGAACCTCAACATTTTTTGAACGTTCGAACTTTTTTTATGCATAAAATATCGGTTTCAAACTTTGAGAAATGCAAGATCCGAAAGAAAACTACGTTTAAGTATAAAGCTTAATAATAAAAGATGTAAAAAAATATATTCCAAAAATCAATTCCAACGGCATCAGCCGGTAACGTTGTACACGAAAATCCGAAACCTGGCGGCCACTAGACGAGGCTCTAGAGAGTTCGTATTTTCGTGTACAACGTTACCGGCTGATGCCGTTGCAATTTATTGTTGAAATATATTTTTTTACATCTATTATTATTAAGCTTTGTACTTAAACGAAAGTTTTCTTTCGGCTCTTGCATTTCTTAAAGTTTGAAACCGACATTTTATGTATAAAAAATGTTCGTACGTTCAAAAAATGTTGAGGTTCAGAAAAAAGATGAAATAATTTTCAGTGAAGTTCCTAGCAAAATACAGTACCTAAACGTACTTTATTGTACTCTAATACATTTTCCAAAGTTTCAGCTCGATATTTTATTTACAAAAAAAGTTCTTAGGTTCAAAAAAACATTCAGTGAACCGAAAAAGTGAGGTCGGTAAAATAGGTATTTAGCTGTGTCACATGCCCTTAAAAGACCTTATCCATTGACGGCAACGTAAATAGCGAGCGGAACAATTCTCGGAGGGCGAGCCATAGCGGTCGCGGTGGGGGGAGAGCTCGGCCGAAAGTTAGGTAAAGCGGCAAGGTAAGTAGCATCGACTGTACTGGGAAATGAGATTGAAGTACACAAATTTGCATGATTCCTTTCTGGAACATGTTGAAGAGTTCCAAGGTATATATGTATAAAAACATTTGAGTTTATAATGCATCATATTACTTTTTTTCTAAAAGAATGAGGTTTGAAGGTGATGAGTTATTTTTCTGCAGCTAAACTCTGGACTCGTGCGAATGGAGATGCGAAGCTTTCAGAATACCCTCCATCAGAATTTATACGCAAAAGTGACGATCACATATGTTGAAAACATTGATTTACTTTTTAGAACATAGATATTTTTGTTTAGAACTGCGTTATATATTTTCATTCCTATTTATTAAAAAAATAATGAACTTGATTAAAGATTCATCTGGGAAAAAGAATTTATTTACAACTTTCAAAGTATAATGATGCCTGCAATCAATAATCTACTTCTCTATTCGTTAAAATGCCTTGTGGCATGATTTTTACGGTAGAAGAATTAAAAAATTTAACAGTATCAGATAAAGATACTAATAGAAAACGAGGTCACTCTAGGAATCCTAATAAACTAGATCCAACTAGAGTTCTAGCAATTAAAGGTATGCACTGTTCATTTTTCAAATTATAATTCATCTAATATGGATTATTATTATGTAATTATAGAACATTTGTTGTGTTTTTCTTAGAAATAACTAGACGCTGGCTCCTAGAGGAATGTCACTATTTGGAAGAGGTTGTAGATGGTGAACTTTGCAGAGTTGTCTCACATATTTTTAACAAGATCGCGTACTTGCAAATAGATCCAAAGAAAAAAAGTAAAATTTTTACATCAAAATACATACTTTATTATTTACAAAATCACTTTTAGTGAACTATAATAACACAGGATCACAAATTGAAAAAAATGGGGGGAATAAACGGACGTCTCCTATACGAATTTTCAGGTGTTGAATTCGAATCCGTTGAGATTTTACCTCCAGCAAGTCAGAATTTTTACGCAATTGCTTAAAACGTGCTAAAAATTGAGTTTTTCAATGTTTTCGTATATAAATTCTAGTATTTTGCATACGCTATTTTTCCATCCGTCTAAAATGTCATTATAAGAATAGGATATCTCCGAATCTAATTTATTTCTATTTCCATAGCGGCCGCCACATAGGTTCCTATTCCCCAAAAGAGAACGGGATTTCAATATATTTAATTCCTTCTAATTGTACCCACAGATAACCTCATAGAGATTGTGGGTTTGGGGAGTTTTGATTTAGGGTGTTTGGGTTAGGGATTTCTGGGTTTAAAGACCAAGACTTTGTAGGTTTAGGATTTGCACATGCGGGATTTGCAGGTTTGTGAGATTTGTAAGTTTGTGGGATTTGTGTTTTTTGAATTTAAGAACTGACGATTTATGGGTATGTGGGTTTGCGGTTTGCTTTGTTGGGGTTTAGGGCTTGTGAGCTTGGGGGTTTAAAGGTTTGGTGTTTGGGGATTGTAGGTTTGTGGGTTTGGGGTTTGCGGGTTGGTAGGTTTGGGGTTTATGGTTTTGGGGTATAAGCTTTGTTGTTTTAAATAAGAATTTTGTACATATAGACATGTCTGACTAGTTTTATATACGAAAACATTGAAAAACTCCATTTTTAGCACGTTTTCTGCTATTGCGCGAAAATCCTGACATGCTGGAGGTAAAAGCTCAACGGATTCGAATTCAACACCCCAAAATACGTATAGGAGACGTTCGTTTATCCCCCGTAATTTTTTTTTAATTTGTGGTCCTGTGTAATCAACCATTTATATTTACAGAACGGAGGGTGATTGCGACAAGGGTAATTGATGAGGACGAAAATTTATTCCTGAAAGATAGCTTATTGCTGGAACAATTAACGCCCGAAGAACAGGAGGAAATCATGAGGACAGAAATCGTAGATATAAACGAAACCGATGAAACTTTGCAAAACAATAGTGCCAAAGTAAGTCATTCTTTTGAAAATTGGGAAGATGGGGAGGATACAACAATGTACGGTTGCCCTTCAGTGGAAGGAGACCCCCTTGCCAGATTCAGTGAAGAAAATTAAGGATTTTAAAAGGTGAGTTATAGATTAAGAAAGATTCCTAAATACCGAATTTATTTAAAATGAGACAAGTTCTAATCTTAAAGTTGCAGAATCTTTAGGGAACGAAATCTGTAATTTTTTTACAGGAAATTAGACGATTCGTATTCTCCTGATTTTTGAGAAAAATTGTCTATTAGTCTATTAGTGTCCTAAACTAAAGGTAAAGTTCATTAGCCAGCCATTACGGATAAAAATTCAAAAAGTGAGCGCCTTTTGAATATTTTCGAGATCATTTTTTCAAAATTCAAGAATTCTCTGTATGGTTATTCATAGTATTTAAAAAGTCGAACAATTTATATAATGACTTTTTTCATCAAACTAAAAATTATGAGATTTATAGCATTTAAAAAATTCCAAAAAACACACGAAAATAAACTTTTTAAGCCAATTAACGGACGATATGAAAAAATGGCAAGAGAAGAAAAAGTTTGATTTCTAAATGCCCTAGAAGATTATCATAACAACTTTTTGAATTTTCTTCGTAAATCAAAAATTAAATTTTGACAGCATAAAAAACAATGGGATATCCAAAAGTCACATTTTTTCATGCAAAATTTTCACAGTATTTCTACATACAGTAAGGACGTTTACTATGTAGTCATAGGGAATATAATTCTATCAACTCTAGCATACAATGCAACCCGTCTTGCATTTGTGCAATGCAAAAAAGTACTATATAGGCGATTTTAATTCGGTTTCCAAATCTCCTGTGCTCGAGATCTTGCGTTGATTGGTCAAAGGCTTCGAGACTCAGAAGACGTGCGCAAAATATACGTACAACCAAATTCTGAAAAAGGTTATGTTCCCTAGGATTCACCGCGCATTTCAAATAAATAATTACTTACGAATTAAAAAAAATATAACACAATATTAGAATATGTTCACAAAAATTCTCGGGGCATGGTTTCTTTGGTAAATTTTTCTTAACTCTGTTTGCGAAATCTTTTTCATTCTAATTTTTTATTATAAAATCTTCTAAAATGTTTTGAAACCTTTTCAAATCTTCCAAATGTTTCAAAATCTTTAAAATCTGGTGAACTGTAACCTTTTCAAAATCTATGAAACCTTTTACATCTTTTAAAAGTTTAAAAATCTTTGTGAAATTGTTATGAAATATTTAAATATCTGAGAAACATGCCTTTATAAAATGTTCAAAATCCTTTCAAATATTTTAAAATCTGCGAATCATTTTGAAATCTTTATTAATGTTTTGTAATATGGTGTATACTCAAAAACCGAGTAGTGAAATTCTTGAAAATTCCGTTATATGGCCATGGCTCATTCTAATAGACCTTTTTATTCTAAACGTCGGCAGTGCGCACGTGCCGAAATTTTACGTCATTTCCGCATTTTTCGAACAGTTTTGTTTCGAGATGTATGAAAAATATTGTTAATAAAAACAACAACAAAAAATTAATTTGTAAATAACAGAGATTTTTAAGCTAGAACATTTTTAAGTCTATTAAAAAAAATGGTGAAAAAAGTGCAAAGAGTGCGGCGACCAAGGCCATTATTTGCATCTGTTGGCACCCGTCATCTTCTAAAAAATGCTTAAAAATTCGGCAAAACTCATGGAAGATGATGTTCTAGGTGCAGAATTAGTGCACGAATCAGTAGAAGAGCACAGTATTGAGCAGTTGAAATGATGTCCTAAATGTAGAAAACCACCATTAAAAGGAAAAAGACGTGATTTTTAAAGTTTAGACAATAAAAAGTTATTTGTTAGTGACTTCCTGGTATAAGGTATGTACTAACAAATTTTCCTTCTTTCTTATAAACTGGTTATAAATACATAAATATAATAGTTTTGCGTTCTTAAGTGAAAGTATTAAATGGATTTTATTTTTATCAAAAAATTTAGGTGGTTCGAAACCCCGATAACAATGCTTCATTTAATATGTAAACAAATGTTAGCAAAGAAATAAAATATTAATACCTGCCAAACACAACCTCAACTAACCTTTCTACTGAATCACTTTTTTCCTTTTAAAGATCGTTTCCTATATTTTATCCATCGTTTAACTGTTTAACACTGCGCTCTTCCACCAATTTGTGCACTAATTTTGCTCCTGGAACATCATCTTCCGTGATTTTATCTGTATTTTTAAAAACATTTTTTTGAAGACGACAGATGTCAGCAAATGTAAATAATGGGCTTGCTCGCCAAACTATTCGCACTTTCTTCGCAGACCTAAAATCCTGGCACATGCGCACTGTAGACGTCTAGAATAAAAAGGTCTATTCTGAAGCTGAGTTAATATTGAAGATTTCAGCTAATAATTTTTATAATTTCTAAGTCAAATATCACAAAAAATGTATACTTTAACATTCTATAGTAGCGGAGACGAAATTTTCAAGGTCGCTGAACACCCAGCTTATAAGAATAATTCGCCGCTTCTTACCTCTCATCATTTGAATCTCAGATTCATCGTTGCAATTTTTATAATCATACCGATGGCAATTTTCATTGCAGTTAATCAAAAGCGTTTGATTACCATATTTTATTTAATAAGTAAAACAACAGATTGTATCACCAATTAATTACGTACAACCTGCAGATATTCAATTTATTTAATTAATCATGATCGAAGTACAAAACGATTTTGACACTTGTCAAACGTCAAATATCACTCACGTACCATTACATTACTGAAAACCAACTCCAATTTTTAAGAAAGTACTTAATGCACGTCCCGAATGCATTTATGAACAATTTTAATGTTGTGTTACATTTTTTTAATTCGTAACTAATTATTTATTTGAAATGCGCGGTGAATCCTGGGGAACATAACCTTTTTTCAGAATTTGGTCATACGTATATTTTGCGCACGTCTTCTGGCGCAAGATCTCGAGCGTGGGAGATGTGAAAACCGAATTAAAATCGCCTATATAATACTTTTTTGCCATACACAAATGCAAGACGGGTTGCATTGTATTGCATTGTATTGCATTTATATTGTATTGTTGCATTGTTTATATAATTATATTCCCCATGGCTACATAGTAAAAGTCCTTACTGTATATAAATAATTTAGAAGTTAAAAAACGGTAAGGCTGCTCAGTAGACCGTATGTGTAAAGTTTAAATCATAAAGAAAACATTGGAAATGAGCAAATTCAGTTTATGGAAAAACGACAAAAATTGCAATAAAACTACGTCTGTTTTAATACCAATGCAAGTTAAGAATTATAATAATATGCATTTATGGGAATGATATAAAGTTTCAGGGATGAACTCGAGTGTAAAGCACGAGATAGGTGATGGGAATGTGTTCATTAAAGCCGAAGGAGCTTTAACCAAAAGAAATTTCTCAATCACCAAATTACTGTTCTCGATAATTTCACCTTTAGTTTTAAAAAGTCTATCCAGAAAGATCGAGCGCGTAGCGCGAGATAAATACAATATCGAGCGCGAAGCGCGAGGTAAATACAGTATCGTGTGCAAAGCACGAGATAAATATATTATCGAAGTATACTTGAAATATACTTGAAAAAGTATATTTAATACTTGAAGTATTAAAAACTGAACCATAATTTATTTGGTAAAACGATTCTAAATTCCTTCAAAGTTTAAGCATTTCCAGATTCTTCCTGTTTCAATTCGAAAGTCTTAGTAATTAAAAATATGTAAAGGTGCGATTGAACTTCATGAACGACGCGAATTTGTTGAATTTTGATAAAGAAATAATAATTGAACACTTATTATTTGTAGAGAAAATGTGAGTAATATTAAGAGATATTTAGAAGTTTGTAAAAGACGCAAAATTAATTTCAAACTTGAAATGTAGTCTTTTTTTAAACGCTAAAATCTTCCAGGATCTTTTTTGACAATTTTGGAAATGTCTTAAAATCTTCAAATATTCTGTTAACATAATTTTTCGAAATGAAAAATCATTTTTAATTTTCTTAAGAATATTAAGAAAATGTTTTTATTCCTTTAGAGCTTTACAAAATTCTTAAAAAGCTTTTAAATTGTTTGTCTCAAATCTGAAAAAATCTATACTTAGATTTGAAATAGGTTGCGGGCATTTTCACCGAAATTTTGGTACGAACAGTCGAATTTTGTCGGTACACATACTTCGTTTAAACTATTTCATATCATTTCAAGTTCTAAATTAATTTTGAATCTTTTTAAAAGTTCCAAACATCACTTAAAATTACTCTAATTTTTTATAAAAATAATAAGTCTTCAATTGTTATTTATAAATCAAAATTTGTAGGATATTTTTTTTTAATTCACAGGATTTTATAGAAGTTTTAGGACAAATTAAATTAATTATCAAAGTTATTTAGAAGTTCTGAGAAAATTTCAAAAATAATTTTAAATTTGAAAAAATATAAAACAACTTCTAGGTTTATCAAGATTTTAAAATAAAATTGTAAAGCTTTTAAAGTATGCTTAAAATATTTAAAATGACAATAACGTTACTTGTGATTTAAGAACATTTAATTTGAAAAATTAAAATTTTTAATGTTTCTAACCTAAAATAACTTATTAATATAATTTTGAAATTCTTAAAGTTTATTGATTAATTCTTTTATTTAGAGTGTTGAAAATGTTAAGGTGGATTTATATTTTTGGAACTTAATCTAAATTTTTTAACTCTATAATTTATGAATGTTAAAAATGCTTAATTTTGTGGTTTCAATTAATTAAACAAGAAATTATTCAGTTGAAAAGTGTTACTACCTTCTAGTTTATACGTGTAAATTATTGGGACTTTGAATTCAAAATTTTTGAATAAAAAAACATTTAAACTTCTATTTTAAAAGTTTTAAATTAGAGAGTTTCACTTCGAATGCTTTAATTTGTTGTTTATTTTTTACTACTTTAAATCGAAAAATGTTTAGAATAGTTTACGATTCTTAAAATTTTATTGACTGGGAAAAATGATTGCGAACAGGGGAAAACCGGGAAATGACCAAGATTTTTTATCTTCGATTAAGACGGTTACCATGAGTTTTGACATTTTTTTCGTTAACGATGAAAGACATAGCGAAAGATGTATTTTTCATAACAATTTTTTAGACCAGCAATCTTTTATCTTCAATTTTTTTCGTATCTTGTTTGTTCAAAATTTAAATGTTTGGTACAAAATTAATATGCTTGGTTAGAAATTTGTCTTTCTGCGTAGAAAATTTTCTGGTTGAGAATTCATCTATCTTAGTTGAAAATTAATTTTTTTATTTTAAAATTTAACTGGCTTCTAAGAAATTTGTCGTTTTGTCTTCAAAATTCAAATATTTGATCGAATTTACAAAAAACAACGTATTTTGTCCCTGAGATTGTCTGCGATTTCAAGTGTAGAACTTGCCCGATTTGAATTTGATTCGGGCCAAAGATTACACAGCGCCACAAGATGAAATTGAGGTGGAGCATCTTTCAGCTTAGTTGATATTTATGTTTTTTGGGTTGCTGATCACGATCCCGGGGTCCATATGACCCCATCACGTCTAGATCAAGGTCAAATAAAGGTCAAACACCTTAATTCGATTGATGCAATTTTTCGACTCCGGATTCTGAAAGAGCGGAAAATTTTACGTCCGAATGCGTCTTGACTTGTTTGTCGAGCCGACCTCTGAAGGTCGTTTGGAGGTCATCTAGAGGTAAAATCCTTCTTTTAATCTCTCTGCTGATTTCTTAGCTAGGAACGGGTCTCGAACCAGCGGACCTTTACGTTTTTGGGGTTGCTGATCACGATCCTGCTGTACATATGACCCCGTCACGTCTAGATCAAGGTCAAATGAAGGTCTAACTCCGTTATTCGCACGATATAATTTTTATGACACCCCTGATTCTGTGTGTGTGTATCGATTCGTGCATGTGGGTACTGTGTGTGACTCGTGGGTATCCGGGCGTTTATGCAGGTTCTGTGTGTGCCTATCTATGCCTATGTGTAAATGTGTGTTATATAAGTGTCTGCAAGTAGATCTGTGTTAACTTACGTGGGCCCGTTTGTATTTGTGTGTGTCGCTATTTAAGTATGTGGGTACAATCTGAGTCTTTGTTTGGATCCGCGTATGCCTTTGTGTGCCTGTGTGTGTATGTGTTGATTCCGTTCACTTCTCAAGGGTTTTTGGCGCTGTGTAAAAAATTGCGGGTGTTGAAGCAATTCTAATTCAAAATTTGAGTTCAGATGTTACATAACGAGATTATTTTGGTTGGAAGAATGGATTCTTTTAATTGAATCGCATAGTAGATTTGTACACACAATGCAAATTGAAAATTTATGTACGACGTGTTCTTTTGTTCCTAAGAGATCTACGGAGGGATTTTATTTTGTTTACATTTGATGTGTCTCTTTTCAAAGACCAACAGTAGACTGACATCATGTTCATATCCCAAACTACTTCTTATCTTCTCTCAAAATCTTTTAAGTACTGGTGAAATCTCTCACCCTGCTCCTCACTGAAGTCCCCCAGATTTTCAGAGTTTTCGAATTCATCGCGATTCATCAGTTGCCTTATTTGGAAGGATGACTTTGTGACTAGGAATGAGACTCTCTTGTAGTATGTTCATAAATCCTGGAGTAAATTCTTGTCTGAGTGGCCAGTCCTTTTTCACATAATGTTGTCCTCGGACACGACTGTCCCAATCACAATTAAAACATGGATACTTTGTGTTTCCACTTTGTTGGCCTAATAAAATACTGGTTATTTTGAAATCTCCAACGTATTTCCATTTTTGACTATCATACTTCAACTTTTCGAGTAGAAAATGGAGATTATTGTAGTGCTCTTTCAAGATCACTGAATGACCAACCGGTATAGGGGCATATATGTTTCCATTGTGAAGTAAGACAGCTTTCAAACTCCTCACTGATCAATCAATAAATAGTCGCCAGTTACTAGCTACGTATTGAACACTTTTATACTCATTTATCAGTCCTTCAACACCATTGCAATGAACCAAACCCTTTGCTTTAGAGAAGAATTTCCGGAATGGGCGATCTCGATCACGATAAAAACTCACTCGAGTAAAAAATTCTAAAAAATTCTAAAAAAAACATTAACTCATTCAATTTCTTATTCTAGACTCTGAACCTATCATGCTAGCACATACATATACACATAGGCATAGATAGGCACACACAGCACCTACATAAACGGCCAGATACCCACGAGTCTACACACAGTACCCACATACACGAATAGATATACACACACACACACAGAATCAAGGGTGTCATAAAAATTATATCGTACGAATAACGGAGTTAGACCTTCATTTGACCTTGATCTAGACGTGATGGGGTCATATGTACAGCAGGATCGTGATCAGCAACCCCAAAAAGAAGAAGGATTTTACCTCTAGATGACCTTAAAAAGACCTTCAGAGGTCGGTTAGACAAACAGGTCAAGACGTATTCGGACGTAAAATTTTCCGCTCTTTCAGAATCCGGAGTCAAAAAAATTGCATCAATTGAATTAAGCTGCTTGTCCTTCATTTGACCATGATCTAGATGTGATGTGGTCATATGGACACCGGGATCGTGATCAGCGACCTCAAAAACATAAAGATCAACTAAGCTGCAAGATGTTCCACCTCAATTTCATATTGTGGCCCTGTGTTATTTAAGATTATTAAAGATTGTCAAGGATTATTAAAAGCAGCGACGTAACTGAGTCATAAAAAAGACTATCAACGATTATATAAGATTCCAAATATAACATGCTCAAAGAATGTTAAAGATTATCATATTATATTATTAACGTATTTGATGGACAAATGTGATGGTCTAGGAATAATTATGGAAGGCACCAAAGCAATTATTAGATGCTTTCGATATGTGATCATAATTTTTATTCGTGCCTTATTTTTACCATTAGAAATATAAGATTTGTCGTTTTTAGGTTTTAAGAGTTTGATTGCCATCACACCAACGCAATGATCTCATATTTGGTGATTCTATAGTACTTAGCAAATTACAAGTTTCTCTATTTTAGTCTGCTTTGAAAGCCTATAACACGTTTTTCCGGAAAGAGCAAATTAATCGACAGTATTCTTTAACCAGACTAATTACACTGTAATTCACGTAATGTATTACACGATATAAATTTTGTACGCTTTTGACAGTATAAGTGTTTTGCACTATTTAAATAAATAGTTGAGTATAATATAACATAGAAAAATTGCTATAAAAATTATTGGCAAATCTGTTAGTGATAGTTCCTTGATCAAGAGGGAATTATTTGAAATCTTTAAGAAGTCTTCTCGGCGTGGCCGACCTGAAAATCACCTTGCGTCCCGATTGAGAACGATAGCCGACCTCATAGACCGTGGGCTCACAACGTAAATGGGAACGTGATACGGATAAGGCCAATTTTCACATGAGATGTTCGTCTGATGATGAGGAATGTAAAAATGGGTGCCTGGCAGTTGTGAGTGGATGCGTTTACCTGTGGCGACCTGTCAAAGGTGCGAATTTTTGGCAGTTAACTAACGTGACTCGAATAGGGTTGAAAATTGGTGCACATGTAGGGGCTGACATTAGAAATAGCACCTGCGCATTGCCAGGCACTTACCTGGATGCAAAAGTATTGCTAGGCGGCTTCGGAGTCGCCGGACATTCAGGTGAAATTTCTTGAAATTGATTGTACAGGAAAAAGTTTGAAACAACAGTTGGCCCACTCCCAGAGATGCATATTTTCATTGGTATATCATTTATTGATAAAATTGATACATTTGGAGAAAACATCGATTAAAGAAATACCATAACAATAAAAAGCTCTTTTTATTAACAAAAAGTGATTTTTTCGAAAATTATTAAAAGACAAAAGGTATTACAAGTATACTCCAAGATTAATAAGATGTATTTGATCAAAATGTTAATATTTACCAAGTTATTCGCATTTTCCCTTCTTTTTCCGATTTTTTCTATCACCTGCTGTATCTTTAGCAATTTAAAAGAAGGTGTGCTCAAAATTAATACACGAATAAAGTAAGTCTTGTGCAAAAAATTGGCGTCAGCCACTTTTAGTTAAAACAATGACTTATTCTGCTATAAATAATCATAATCACTATCACGTTTTCAGCTTCTGATTATCGTAGAAAGTTGTAATAAAGGTGAATATGATTTTAAAAATTAAACAACAAAATCGCTTTACTTTAAAATATCCATTATTTAATATTGTTAAAGTTTGCGGCAAAGATATTTTACCTAGATGCGGCGAGGGTCAGGAGTGGGGACGGCCGAT
>NC_046665.1:19116405-19121174 GCF_010883055.1 Belonocnema kinseyi | reverse complement strand
TTATAAGTATATTAGGGCGGAGTGAAAATAATCAAATTAGTCGAATCGTTTGAGCTGAGCGAAAAAATGTGTGGGTTGACATTCAAAAAAAGTAAACAAAAAGCTACAATCGGTTAATATATCTTCTGTTCCCTTTTCGATTTAAAAATTTAAACTTTTGAAAATTCCAAAAAATTTCCCTATTTCTGCGAAAATTATGGGGAATTTTTTCTATGTGCAGTTTTTGTATAGGACTCAATAAAAAAAAAACATTTTTTTTGCCATTTTCAAAAAATTCTAAATTAAGCAAAAAAAATGTGTTTATTTTAAAATTTTTATTATTATTCACTAGAAACAAAACTAAACATAGAAAAAGTTCGCCATAATTTTCGAAGCAATAGGGAAACTTTTTGGAATTTTTGAATAAAAAAAGGGAACAGAAGATATTAACCGATTTCAAAATTTTTTTTTTTACTTTTTTCGGATGCCTACCCACAAATTTTTTTCGCTCAGCTCAAACGATTTGACCAATTTGATCATTCTCACTCCGCTCTATTATATATACACATATCGAATTTCACATTGAAAAAATTTATTATTAATGTAATCCTAGCTGTACTTCCTAATTGTAGTCAAAGTTTTATAAAAGAAAAAAAGTAAATTAATTATTAAAATAAAAATTAGAAACAGGAGTGACAATTTACAAAAAATTTAAACTGGATCATGTGATTTTTTAAATCGCAATACGACGACGTGCGCATGTTAGACCTGCACTCACTTGTTTTCCTAATTTCACAACAAAGGAACACATACATGCCGGTGCGATTAAAGCCTTTGGTATTTACGTCATTGGATATTATTTTTACCTTGAACTTGAGCTTAATCAATAGTTTATTGGTAGTGAATTATTTAAAAAGTGTTTTAAAATGAAAACAGAATAAAAATAATGTCTCCAAGTGCTACCGATCGGTGTGCTTACATAGACTGTCGAAATACACGAGGAGCTGCCGGGATTATTTTATTCTGTTTACCACCGAAAAGCAGTGAAACATTTATCGTATGGTGCCAAAATGCAGGTGAGTAAATAAATAACAATTATTAGCGTGTCTCCAGTCAATTAGAAAAGTAACGAATTATTAAAATCCCCAAAATTCTGAAATTTCCGAATTTATTATTTATCGAATTATTTAAAATATTACATAAAGAGAGGTTCCAGGTCAGAAATATCAGAGTTGTTAGCTGTAAGAGTGTTTTTATTTTAACTGGGATAAATGTTAGTGTTAGGTAGGTAAGATATAGTGATAAAATATTTTTGAAAAAATTTCAGAATTGTAGAAATGACGTCGCATTGATATTTTTAATGATTTTTTTTTTAAATACTACATCCCAGACATTTTTAACCTATTTTACTAAAATTTATAGGTTTTATGTAGAGGTAAGTACCCTTTTTACTGTGAAATTCTAGAAAAAAGTCAAAATTTCAGGTAGAAAAATTTAAAAAAAAGTTTCATTCTGATTTTTTGTTTTGAGCTCATTTTTTTCAAACTTTTTGTGTGTGCAAATTATTCCTTATGATCTTTTTATCTCTCTAAACCGTGTGGCTTTTTCTGGTTGCCGAGTTTTCTGGTTGCCAACCAAGAAATGGGATTGCGATCAGTGTTTTCAAGTCCTGTTGAAGCCTCCAGAAGACGCAGGAGATGTTAATGATACTTTCATCGAATGTCGCGAATACGAAAGTAAGTCTTCGTATAAAGTAACCCTTTTGAAGAAACTTTCTGTGAAATTTCGCGAGATCGTAACAGGGAATTTGATTTCATTTGAGAGGATCATTAAGCAAGTACGTTATCAGGCGAAAGTGAAAGAGATGATCGAAAAGACAGCCATTCGCGACATCAGTTCAGTATACCCTGATTGGTTCGCAGAATCTGATCCTTGCTACGAACATAGACTCTTTGCAATGAGATGCTTATTTAAAGCAAAATTGCATCGTGTTTGCACAGTCGACAATAGAGAAGCCAGGGCAGTCAATCTTCAAAAGCGAAGTGATAATGCTGCTAAAAAAAGGATGACGGGGACCAACAAGCGAACGAACAGCACAATGGAGGATGTCAAATCTTCGCGCAAATTAAAACATTTAATGCATGTGTAATAAATTAATGCATGTCTAATTAATTAGCTAATTTAGAAATTCAATCGTCGATCGCTCGAAGAAATTCCCAACCTCTGAAACTTTCTGAATTAAGCAACTATGCACGCAATTTACGTTTTAAATTTTAGGATAATGTATATATATTTTAATTGATCGTATTCATAAGAAAAAAAAAATATTGTAAGTTTTACTAACATATTTTAATTTTTCAGCAAAAAACCTAAGAACAAATGCAGTTTAATTTATTTTGCTGCCGTTTTATCTGTAAGTTTTGGTACTTTTTTTGCATTTTTTCTTATGTTATTCTAAGCCACGTGGGTTTAAACGCTTAAAAACATTTTGTCTCTCGATGGATTGCTCACCTTGCCGTATGGAGTATATATAGGTTTCAAATTAAATCATTAATTTATTTAATTTAGTACCTTACACTTCTGGTAAGAGGGCTGAGTAAACTGTGGAGTTCATTCTTTTTTCAATAACGATATCATAGAGTTTAAAAGTAGAATACAAAAATACTTAAATTGTTCTTAAAATTCCTATCACAACTCCACTGTTGAAACTAAGAAACAACCGACCATCTATTTTTGTACAAGTAGAATTTATAGTTACGCTAATTTCTATACATTTAATAACTTACATAAGTACATATATTTATGATAAAAAAAGTCTTACATCAATACTAACTTCCCTTCTATTTTATTCCTTTAATTTCAAATCCATTGTTACTTGTAATACATACTATCTTCAATACTCTTTTTTATACTAGTGTGCGATTTAGAGAAATGATTAAATTTTACATTTTATATTATTGCATTATTATTTGCAATATTTAAAATATTAATTCTCAGCATCGAGACATCTTCTATAACCGGGAATTTTTTTCTTAGGTTTCATTAATAGGAAAAATAGGAAATTTAAAAAAATTTTAAATGGCTGATGCGAAACAGAAGCAGAAAAAATATGTGAGTGTAATAATTAGAAGGACTAATAACAAAAAATAATTCAAAATGAAATGCCAAATAATTTAACGAATTATATAAATTCTGAATTATACAATTAGCGATAAAAGATAAATAATTTACTAGTTGGGGCCATCCATATACCACGTGGTATATTTTTGTCAATATTAAATTTCCGGAATTTAATCATTGGTCAATTATATGGTTCCGTACATTTTAATTTAGGATATTATTGGGAACGTGAACATTCCGGACAATTTAAATAATTCTTTTAATGCAAAAAATATCCGCTTCATTTTCACATTTCTATTTAAAGAAAAGAAAGCTAAACAATACTTTAGTATAATTTCAAAAGATGTTTTATTTTACTATTTTATTCGTAAAAAGTATAACACTTAGAATTTTTACGTGAAAATTCGGGACAATTTCAAGAATTCTTTTCATGTGCAAAAAAACACTCTATTTTCATATTTCTATTTAAAAAATAGAAAACTAAAAAATACCTAAATATCATATTCAGCTAATTAATTATTTAATAAATTAGTAATATTATTGACAAAATTGAAAGTCAATGAAATATTTCAGCAAAATTATTTTTTGCAAGTAGATACGTATTATTAGTTCATTTTTATTTATATAAATATATAAATATATATATATACATATTTTATTGATATAATATAATTAATATAATTATATTAATATGTATACATTATCTATTATATGGCGGGGTGAAAATTATTAAATTAGTCAAATCGTTTGAGCTGAGCGAAAAAAATTTGTGGGTTGACATCCAATTGATTGATTAAAATCGGTTAATATATTGTGTTCCCTTTTTTGATTTGAAAATTAAAATTTTTAAAGATTCCAAAAAATTTCCCAATTGCTTCGAAAATTATGGCGAATTATTTCCTGCATTTCTGTCTAGTAGCCACCGTGACAATTGTCCCAAAAATCATTCACATTTCAGCCTTTTCTTTGAATTTTGTAGACGGTTCAAATAAATTTAATTTACTTATTAGAATACTGCACAATGTAGGATACTCCTGATGAGAGGGCTCAGTAAACTACGTGCAGATTATTTTAATATAATTTCTTCTCTAGATCTATTCTTTATTTTTATGAGTCAGTTATAATCCTAATTATTACTTTCCGAAGCTTTTTGTCCATATATCTGTATCCAATAAAACGGTTAAAATGCGTATTATACATAAACTTGTAATTGTACTTAATAAAAACTAAGAATAAAAAATACACTAAAAACAAACTTTGTTTAAGATCACTACTATATCACTTTTCATTTACTACATAATGATTTATATGATGCTCGATTTATTAACTAAATTGCAAGTAAATATTCAATTTGTGAAATCTGGTGAAAAAATCTTATGTCATTTACATTCTACGTAAATAGCATTAACAATTTTATTTTTCAAAGTGGATGCACTATTTTTAACATTACTGGTTACAAAAATGTATTCAAATTTAAAATTTAACTACAGTTTTATTTTAATTTAACTAGATTGCACTTTAATTTAAAACCATTTAACGCCATGCAACATCTACAATTTTTGACTGAGCTTTACTTTAATTAAACTAAAATTTACTTAAATGCTGAATTTAACTAAATTGTATTTAATCTTTAAATTTAGTTTTACAAAATAGTTTTAAAAATTGCACTG
>NC_046665.1:19112091-19116305 GCF_010883055.1 Belonocnema kinseyi | reverse complement strand
TAGAAAATTCAAACATGTAACAAAAAATTTCTAAGAAAAACTTCTTTAAAATTGTCATAAAAAGGATATTTAAAAAATATTTGAAAATTCTTACAAGAAAAATATTGTTTGAGTTGGAATTATAGGACCAAAGGGGTCATTGAAAAAATACTTTAAACATTTTTCAGGAACTTCTGACGCTCTACCCCCCACCCTGCGTCATATATTTTTCATTGGTCTTAACACGAAGAATGACACTTCGGCAGACCCCCACCCACTCCTACAACCCAGTGGGCATAGGAACATCCTAAAGACGTCCTTAGGGCATCTTTAAATGTTCTGGGACATTCTTGGACATTGGCGTCTAAGGTCCAGGGTCGTTATAAAGACAACTTTAGGACGTCCTAAAGGCGTTCTATGTCTGGCCTAAAGTTGTCCCAAAGATGTCCCCAGGGTTGGTCTTAAACACGCCCCAAAAAGACCTATAAGAGAACTCCCAGTAACAAGCGTTGAATTCAGAAAAATTAAAAATTTGTATTCCTATGAATACGCGAGTTTTCCTCCGTCTAAAAATCCCCCAACGGGAACAGAAAAAGTACAAATCTTATTGCTCTTAATCGACTTAGTAAATTTTAACGAAAGCCTTTATTTAACCTATTTTTCATTATTAAATCTTTTTATAACTTTAAATTCGAAAAATATTCAAATTTAAATTCATTATATTTTAATAATTTATTTAAACGTTTTAAAAAATTCAATAAAGAAACCTATGCAAATGTGTGAATTTAAATAATTTTAACTCTAGAGAGGCAGAGTTGAATTGGTGAGAATTACAATTTCAGAATTTACATTCCGCATGAAGGAATTAAAACAACTTATTACACATATTTTGTGAACTTATTCCCGTGCAGAAATTTTTGTGTGGCACTGGTCGGGCCCCAATCGGGAAAAATGTGGGCCTGATAGGGTAATCTGTCTAGCGCCAGACCGTAAATGAAACGCCCTACCCGAACGGGCCCAGATCTGGGCATCCAAAATGTGGAGCCGATCTGGCCCAGATATGGCCCCTTTAATTTTTTTATTTCTATAATTAGTAAAATTTCAAAAGTTTTTATATTAATATTTTTTCAACTTATTAATGATATATGCTAATGCATGTGGGGCACGTCGAGTGAGATTTAAAAGTAAGGTTACGTTCGAGAAAATATAAAAAGTATTTAATTTATAATGTTACTAAAGTGGACGCTTTCTCGAATACATTTCTGGAAATCTTCAGAAGCTAAAAATGAATTTTGATGTTGATTCTAGCGAATTAAAGCTTACCTTTGCCTTTATTGCGGATATAAGAAATCTCACCAACAATTCTGTGATTCCGAACTCGCAATCTACTATTTGCTTTTGACATTTAAAGTTATATGAAAGAAAACCAATATCACGACGATAACAGAAAACTTGACATAATCTTGTCTAACCTAACCCGACCCGACGTGGTTCTGCCGCGAGCCACATCATCTGCCCCCTTGGGGCCATATGTGGAAAATCCGATCGGGACCAGATCGGAAATCGGGAATAAGTTGGGAAATTTCTGCACGGGTTAAAAGGAATAAAATAAAATAAAAATATGAACACTTCTGAGGAATAAAAAATATCTCTGTGAGGTGCGTTACCGGTACAATTAGAAGGAATTAAATATATTGAAAACACGTTCTCTTTGGAAGAATAAAAAGTGTGTGGCGGTCGGTATGGAAATAGAAGTGAATAAGTTTAGGAGGTCTTATTCTTATTATTATCTTATTCTTATTGTGGCATTTTAGACAGATGGAAAAATCGCGCATTCAGAATAATAGAATAATCTTCACTTTTGCGCTGAAATCTGAAAATATTAATTTTTCTCTATTCTACGCTTATTACCGGGATGATTATTTTTTCACGCTGAAAAGTGAAAGACCTCACTGTGGGCACCAGGACATCAAAAGGACGTCCTAAAAACGTCTTTGCATGTCCTGCGACATTATGAGTATAATATGAGCCATTAAGATTATGAAATTCAATTTCGAAACAGAATATTATTGGAGGGCTTTAAAAAAGCCAAATTTTTTTCTACCGACTATTTTCATATCGTGCCTTGTTTGGCTTAAAATGTTAATTATCGTTTGTTTTTTGGGGGTTTGAAAATAATTTAACTTTAATAATTTTGCTTTTATCGAAAAAAGTCGTTGAGATAAATTGTTCGTGTTTCTGAGCAGTACGGAAATCCATACACAGAATTTTCAAAAGTTGTTATGATAACATTGTAAGGCTCCCAAAAAGAAACATTTATTTACTCCTGACTTTTTTTTCATATCATGCGTTGTTTGTCTTAAGATGTTCATTTTCGTTCGTTTTTTAGGATTTTGAAAATTCTATAACTCTGACAAATTTGATTTTATTGAAAAAGTCATATGAATAAATTTTTCGTGTTTCAAAGTACT
The DNA here is from genome assembly GCF_010883055.1 of Belonocnema kinseyi. Lineage (NCBI taxonomy): Eukaryota > Metazoa > Arthropoda > Insecta > Hymenoptera > Cynipidae > Belonocnema > Belonocnema kinseyi. The sequence goes on along the minus strand of NC_046665.1, from coordinate 19,113,855 downwards.
ATGGACAACTGTAAATAGAATTTACAAATGTGAAAAAACATGGTTTCGAAAATTTTGAAAATGTGCTCAGTCATTGAGTTTTTATACAAAATGGCTGGTTAACAAACTCGTTCTTTCTTTTGGGTCCAGAAAAAGTGTGCCGAAGCACATAATACTACAGGCTATAGACAGCCAAACAGACAGACATCTTCATAAAAAATAGTTTTTTCTGACTCAGGGAGTCTCAAAACGTGGATATTTGATAGAAACCGACCACGTCAGGTTTTACACAAAACCAATACAATAATCTTGTCACCACCTGTTAAAGTTCGTTTAGGCACACCGTGATTCTTTATAACATCCTAAGGACATCCGTAAGACAATCTACGGACGTCCTCAGGATGTTGTCAACGATGGCCCGAGGACAACTTACGGACATCCACAGGATGTTATCAAGGATGTCATAAGGACAACCTGCGGACGTCCTCTGAATGTTATGAAGGATCAAGGGGTGCCTAAACGAACTTTAAATGGGGCACTTTCACTTCGGACTCTGCCTAGTCAAATCGCGAAGTGCCCGACAAGCTCAGACAAAGTCCAGAGTAAAAAGAAAACCTACAGTGTTTACTTTTCCCGCTGCACAGTAGGCTGCCTCGAGAATTTACAATTCAAAATAGTTTACAGGTCGCAATTGTGAACGGATATGAAAGTTTTTTTTTTTGATAATCAATATTAAATTTGTAAGAAAACTTATTGATTATATTTATCAATTTTTATTTCAAATATAATGATTTATTTAACGCAAGTTATTTTATAAACAAAAAATAAAAATAAACTAGATATGTATTATATTTAACGCAGTATCTTCCTAAATTCGAAATACGTGACGAGTTTTTTGAAATTTTGAAGGCACTGAATTTGCCTTCGAATTTAATTTTCATCACTTGATTTTCCGCTTCGTCAGCCATCGTTAATAATTTTCAAAAACACTGTCGATTTATAAATATTACTCCGAAGCGATAAAAACAACTTATTCGGAAATGTACACTGAAACTCAAACCATAAAATAAAAGATTTACTTTTATAATGCTTCCAACATTACTACAAGAACTTCTATTCAAAAACCTTCCAAATTTCCACGACCACATCAGTAACTAGATTAAACTATTGTTGTTTTGAAGATAACTAAGTAGGTACATCAGTCCCTAAATTAAAGACGGATTTTTCACATGCCATACTAAATCTTAGTAACTTTGTCTAAACAGTTATTTTCGATCTCAATGAATTAATATTTCAAATGTTAATAACAAATTTTTAAACCGTAACATCTATTACTGGCTCTTTCTTACTGGAAAATTGGGTTTTACAATAAATATTGTAGTTTTTTTATCAATAAAATTGTACAGTTGATCTTTTATAATAAAGAGTATTTTACACGTATATTGAATTATTTTCATCAAATAAATCAACAATAAACCATTGTTGTTATTAATAATCTATTTATTAAAAATAATAGACTGATGCCTTGTATGGAATATATATATATATATGCTAGAACACTTGCGGGAAAAATGCAGAAGGCGGTTGTCCTTGGGTCGCTCCGTGTTCTTAGGGTGCACGAGGCTTTTGCTGGATTGTCGTATTGATTCCTTTACAGATTGTAACCATCTATCTCACGGTTGTGAGACGTGGTTGTGGCTGAAAGATTACCGCGATTTCGCTGGAAGCGGGTGCATTTTTTCAGATTAGCACCCGCTCCCGGCGAAATCCTGCGGTTGTCCTTAT
>NC_046665.1:19110002-19111991 GCF_010883055.1 Belonocnema kinseyi | reverse complement strand
ATTCACATTAAATACTCGGCTTTTTCTGAAAAGGCTTAGAATCGGAATCTATTCACACTTTAGAACAATAAAAATATTAAAAATAAATTATTTACGTTTCCTAAGTCTATCTACGTTAAATATGACACATATTGAGTTTCTTCTTTTTCTCTTTAGGAAATAACTTGCGTTAAATAAATATATTAAAACAAAAATGGATAAATGTACTCAATAAGTTATCTTAAAAATTTCATGCTGATCATTTCTAAAATAAAAGCTTTCAAATCTGTTCACAATTGCGATTTGTAGACTATTCGGAATTGTAAATTCTCGACCCAGCCTACTGTGCAGTGGGAAAAGTAAACCCCGCAGGTTTTCTTTTTACTCCTGACTTTGCCTGAGCGTGTCGGGCATTTCGCGATTTGTCTAGGCAGAGTCCGAAGTGAAAGTGCTACCTCGGACTTTGCCTGACACCACTCAGTCAATTCGCGGAGGGACTAGCTCAGATAGAGTCCTGTACACCAGCGATTCCCAAACTTTTTATGCACTTTCTGGGGAGCGGCTGGGGCCCCACCCTGATATTTTTTCATAATACTGGAACCCAAGTGAGACAATGGAGGCTAGTCGTTCGTGCTCGGTTGCTTGCTTCGCTTAACTTTTCGTTGTTAGAGAATTAGAGCTGGTTGAGAAAAATGAAAAGTTGGTTAAATATTAATCAATAGAATTTTAGTAAGTTCCGTTATATTTGTTAGATTATAAAATAAACGTTAAAAAAAGATAGAAGAAGATCGGATAATAACTTCAAGAGTTATCGTACTTTTGTTGCATTCACAAGATTTGTAAATATTTCATTTATTAGTTCGGATATTAACCGATTTTCAAAAACTTTGTTTTCATTTTCTTTAAATTATATTACGAAATTGATTCAGCCAATTAAAATTTAATTGAGCTAAGTCTTTATAATTTCAATTATTGCAAGTTCATAACAATGAAAGGGTCATTCGTGGTAGGTATACGAAAGTCCAGGAAAGTAGCCTTCTGGTCGCAGCGGGGAGCCTACCTCGGAGCCTGCTTAGCTGCCCGGCCCGGGATGGCATCTCCCTGCCGGCGGCACTAGTTTGGGAATCGCTGGTGTACCCTGTAGAGTGTAAACAAAACATGAAATTTGTTCTTCTGCAGTGTATTAATTAATAAAATTGATGTTTCGACTTTTAATTTAGAGCATGGGGAGATGTGTAGTTTGTGGCAAATTGCAAAAGCACGAAAATGTGACTTTATACAAGTAAGTATATATAACCTCTGTTCTTATTTCTAACCTATGTACGTTTATACATTTGGAAGTGCATACTATGAAAGAATATTGTTTGTATTGTAAACGCAAGATTGTTATTTAATTTTAATAATTTGTTATGTAGATTTTCACGTGATAAAATACTGTGCCAAGAATGGTTAAAAATAATAGGCCGGGAAGGCTGGATACCTGCCTCGTATAATGCTGTGCTCCGATCACTTCACAGAAGACAGCTTTTATGGTTACAATTCGAGAGTGAGGAAAAGTTTGAAACCGGAATCATTGCCTACGATTTGCCCAAAAATTATCCTTGAAACGCAGAGGGACATTTCAAAAATACGAAAGGTAAGGAAGTAACTTAATTCCCTAATTATTTAATCTATCAAACATGAAATTTATACTGAAAGAGATGAACTTTGAAAGGGAAAATAAAAATTAGAATAAAAAGTATTTAAATTTCAATAAAGAAAAGATTTCAGTTGAAATCTCAGCAGGGAAATATAAATTTTAAGCCAATAGACATTTTTTTATGTAAAAGCCTGCAAGTTTTAAACGAAAAGGATAAGTTCTTTGCTGGTTTAAAAGTGAACAATTTTATGAAGAACTTATGCTTTTCATTTGAAACTTGCAGGCTTTTATAGAAAATTAACGAATAGTTTAAAATTTATATTTCCCTGCTTAAAGTTCAACTGAAATGTTTTTTTAAATTGAAATTTAAA
>NC_046665.1:19103882-19109902 GCF_010883055.1 Belonocnema kinseyi | reverse complement strand
TATAACTCTGTTTCAAACTTGAATATAAATTTTAAGCCCTTAGTCATTTTTCACGTAAAAGCCTGCAAGTTTTAAACGAAAAGGATAAGTTTTTTGCTGGTTCAAAAGTGAACAATTTTATCAAGAACTTATCCTTTTCGTTTGAAACTTGCAGGCTTTTATAGAAAATTCACGAATGGTTTAAAATTTATATTTCCCTGCTTAAATTTCAACGGACATTTTTTTATATTGAAATTTAAATACTTCTTGTTCTAATTTTTATTTTCCCTTTCAAAGTTCATCTCTTTTTAGTAAAATTTTCATGTTTATTGGATTAGAATGCAATTTTAACTGAACAATAAGTTCTTAATGAAATTGTTCACTGTGAACCAGTAAATTGCATTTTAATCCAACAAATATGAAATTTTTACTAAAACGAGATGAATTTTGAAATGTAGCATAAAAATTAGAATAAAAAGTATATAAATTTCAATAAAGAAAAGATTTCACACGGAGAAAAATGTATCTGCTAAACTTACTGGACTTTCTTTGTTACGGATTTACGTGTTTGTTACAGTAGAAAAAGATAGAAAAAACGGAAGTTTTAAGTAAATTTTACTACCCTACATGTACTGTTTACTATAAAATTGTTGTAGGTGTTCTCTGTAATTGTGACTAGAACTATTGGTGATATTTACAGGCCGAAGGACGCGAACGGTGTGCAGGACGCGAGACCGCGAGAAGAAAAAAAGTTTTGTTTAGTAAAGTTTTTCGAATTTATCTTAGATAAAGACAGAGTGACCAGACGTCCTTCTTTGGAAGGACATATCCTTCTTTTTTGATGTTTGTCCTTCTGTCCTTCTTTTTTGTCTGATGTCCTTCTTTTTCAATATATTCGCGATATTTGTATTTTTTATTGCGCGGACCTAAATTTTATTCACAACTTCTACCAGCGAAGCCTTAGCTCGAGAGGAATAAAATTCGTCGCTTGACCAATGACAAATTTACTTAGATTAACCTCACTGTTCACTACGTTTGTGTTCGCGCAGCACTTGTCTCTAGGAAATGTGCTTGTTGAAACTGCGATGGGAGTCAGAGACCGTGTCGAAAGCTGAAAAACGAATAAACCTGTTTTTTTAACGTTCGTCGATGGAAAAAGAAATCCGTTAGATTTTTGACTGCGAAACGGCCCGGAGTCCTACTACTGATCGTATAAAAAGCCATAAGCTGCTATATATTCGGTTTGTGTTTCCCGTTCCCGTTCTTCACTTTACTATTCCAATGACTGCAAAGGGGAAAGTGTTCCTATGTCTCTGTCACTGTACAAATCTAACGTGAGTACTATTGCAAGGTTATGTTTAATTAAATTTTTTAAGTTTTATTTTGAGTTTTTTAGTCTCGTAAATAATAATCTGTCGCTGTGAGTTTCATTTTCTATATTTATTATTCACAGGTTATAATCACAGGATAATCACTTTTCATTTTCAAATAACGCGCCAAATTGGGCTAGGGGCGGAAAAGAATTAATGGTGGGAGGTGGTAAGGAGTGGGGTGTCCTGCTTTTCCTACCCAGTCATCTGGTCACCCTGGATAAAGATAAGTTGACAACATTTTATGCGTTTCCTAAAAATAAATCTCGTTTCTCGTGTGCATTTCAGTGTAAATATATCTTAACGGAAATCTAACCTCAAAAAGTCAGTCCAGGCGGCGTAATCCTCGCCTGCTTGCTTGCACGCGTTATTGAATCTCGATCAGTATATTTATATTTTCAAAGCACTTTTATAAGCCTTTAATGACTTACCTGGTCTTACAGATTCCAGGTGGATCAATTCGTATGAAACAAGCTAGAAGAATAAGGACTTTCTAGCTGCCTCGAAAAAACTTTTAAAAGTAAGTATGTATTTGCAATTACGTATCTTATCTTTGTTTCTGATACAGCGATATCCGGACATTTAATTTTCATTGCTTCGACACAGAAATACTTTTTCTCAACAAAAAAATGTTTTATTTATATTCAGCAGTTCTACATCTTGAGAGTTACTTTTTCTGTGTGTAAAAAATTAAAAATTTGATTCTTAATCGCTATCGAAAGCCTATTTTCAAAACCTGTGAAATTTCAGCCTGAAACTTATTAGACTATAGTCTCGGAGCCGGAAAACTTTTTTAGATAAAAAATTTTTCATCGGCATTCAGAAATTCAATACTTTAGGAGTAAGTTTTTTAAAAATTTAAATTGAAAATAGTATTTTTCACAATACGCAGTCCTAAGCAGCTCCAATTGCAGGTTAAAGTTACAGTGAGATTTTCAATTATTTTCGCATCTATTTCCTTGAACCTGGATTACTGTTTGCGATAAAGCCTTTTGGCCTTAATTGAGCAACACTTTAGCTCAAAAGGGTACATTTTAAATCCTCAACTGGTAATTTCGTTTTCACAGAATATTTTTTTTCATGACATTTTTTCGCTTATTAGTATTCAAATTTTGTTAGCTGACTACTCTAAAACTATATTTTTGATGGAAAACGTAATTTTTTACTGAAAATTCAAATGTTTTTGCAAATTCGTCTTTTTGGGTGGAAAATTCAACTGATTGGTTGAAAATTGATATTTCGGTTAAAAGTTGAATCATTTGTTTCACATTTTTTTTCTTTTCTTGATGGCAAAATGTTTCTTGGTTCAAAATTCAACTTTTTGCTTTATCTCTTTGGTGAAAGTTTGATCTCTTTGGGTAAAAATCTTCTCTTTTTTGATTAAAAATGCAAATTTTTGTTTGCAAATTTAGTCGTTTAATGAAAACTTGACAATTTTAATGAAAACTTATTCTTCTTGCTTGAAAATTCAATTTTTTTATTATAAACTATTCTTTTTGGATTAAAAATTCATCTGCTTTGTTAAAAAACTCAACTATTCGTTGAAAATTAATTTTTTTGTTTTGAAAATTCATCTTTTTTTAGGTTTGGTTAGGGATTCAACTATTTGGTTAAAAGTTAATCCTTTTTAGTGAAATTAAATCGTTTTTTACTTGTAATTGAAACTTTGTACCTTTTTTGTACTAATATAAATTTCATGTTTAATTCAGAATTTCTCATTTTTAGATGAAACTTCGACTACTTGCTTGAATGAATTGAGATGATTTCTTTTTTTTTGTCTTCAATTTACTTGGTTAAAAAATGATCTATTTTGTTAAAATTTGATTTTGTTTGAAGATTTATCATTTCAATTGAAAATTCAATTCTGTGGCTGATAATGCGTTTATGTAATTGAAAGTGGAATATTTTTACGCAAAATGTTATGAATTCAAAGTGTTTTAAAATGAATTATATATTAGTGATTCTATTATTTGTAATCAAAAAAATTTATTTTACTATTTCCGTTTAAAAAACTCCTTTTTTTCTCTGTTTTTAGAGTATCTAGGCATGTGAAACCTCCATAACTATATTTTTAATTTTCAACTTCAGTACTGGTTCTTTAAAATAATTGGTTAAAAAATAATGTTTTTTAAAAGAATTATCTCTTTCGTTATAAATGTAGCTTTCACTACAAATGTAGCTTTCTTGTTGAAAATTAATTTCTTTTTGGTTAAAAATGACTTTTTTTGACTAAAAATCTAAAAATTCCAGTTGATTTAGATCATTTTTAGTTAAAAATTCATCTTTCTAATTAATTTTTTTAACTAACAATTTAATTTTTGTTTGGAAAATATTCTTTTTTAGGTCAAAATTCAACTACTTGTTTGAAACTTAATATATCTTTTGAAATTTTGACTTTTTTGGTATAAAATTAATCTTCTTGGTTGGAAACTCATCTGTTCAGTTGAAAACTGAAATATTTGTTTAACAATTTATTTATTTTGTTGGAAATGTAATATCTTTACTGTATATGTTAGGGATTTAAGGCGTTTTAAATTTAGTTTAATATAGTAACAGAATTAATTTTATTAAAAATAATTTATTCCCCTATTTGTCTTTTGGTTTGTATATTAACCTGAAAACCCGAAACATATAAAGTTATTTTTTATTAAAAAAAGAAGTTAAAATCGAAACACTAAAGTGTTTCTAGGTTAAGTTGGTCATTTAGATATCTTGGTGAAAAATGAATTATACGATCTCAGTTGACCTAGCCAATTTGAAAGTATTCTGGTCTTAAATTATCACTATAGGTTCGTAGTGAACATGTTTCAAAATTTGGATCATGCTTTTTATTAAACACTTATCATAACGAATTACAGTTTCTTATCGTAAAAACTTGCAATATTTTTTCTCATTAATTATAACCTAACATCGAATCTTGATAGTAATAAAGCTGGTAAGGCACCGTTAAAAAAATATATAACGCGTTTAGGGTTGGCGGGGGATCGCCTCGAATGTTACGCTAATGTTAAAGTTGCATACGCTTACTATAGAAAAATCTTTTCGTAAGGAAAAGGAGAGGGGGTCAGAATTGTCGGAAAAAAGTTACGTATTTTTAACGGCCCCTAATAATTTAAAAATATATAAAGATGAATCATTCATTGCATTTTTTCAATTCAAAAAATTTGTTTGTCATTTATTTTTAACATTTTTGTGTGCTAATTTATCATTTCAGGATATATCACCGGGCAGAAATTCTAGATATATTTTGTTTCCCATATTTATAAGAAAATAACTAAAAATTTAAAACTTTGTTAAAAACTACTTTGATATAAGTACTTTATCCTAGTATTATTAAGGATTCAATCAAGCAATGGAAATGGGTAAAACAATGTCACAACTTTTTCGCACCGACTTCATACCTTATGACATTTAATTTCATAAGTGACCCGTTATCAAAGTAAAATGTTATAAATTAATTAATTTGTAGTAAACCGCATCGATGAAGAAGCTTTCAAACTTCTAATAAAAGATCAGATTAAAGATTTGATTGTGCCCATGGGTGATCGGAGTAAATTTGAACACAAATATAAAAATTATATAAAAGAACTGACTCAAGCTACGGACGTGAATTTTGTGGAATTAGAGGATACGCTGAATGGGAATATTGGCAATTCTAGTCAAAATGCTAACAATGAAGTTAATTTAATCACCATTCCTGCAAGCCCAAGCACTTTTCACGTCTGTAACACGTCTACTGGTAACAAAATTCATAAAATTGGTTAAATTTTTTAATTTAAATATCATTAAATTATATTTGTTTCAAAAAATATTGTTCTTTTATATCGAATTTTATACTTATAGCTTCATATCTTAATATTAATATATTTTTGTAGTTGCCGTTTAACTTTTATTTGAGCAAAATATTGTTGAAGTTATTTTGAACTCATCATTCAGAAGCAGAGAAGTATTAGCAACATATTAATACAATCAAGCACTTGATTACCAAAAGTTGTCGTCTATCTTGATCGAACATGCTTTCGAATCAGATCCAGTTACAAGGTATCCCACATCTGTCATTTATGTTTTCCCATTATTAATTCAAAGTTAATGCAAAATGGATTTTCGAATTTACGTATTTTGTAGAATCGATAGTTTAACTTGGAAAACGTGGGCCAGATACTTTAAAATTTTAATGTAGTATTAAGTCATTTGAGTGGAAGCTTTTAATGTGTCCCCTAAGGGTTTACATTTTTCTTACACCTTCTCTATTCCTTTACACACCCTCCACACACTTACTTGGTGGTGGAAGGGGGACCTACAGTTTAAGGTGGCTTCCAAACCACCAAGAGCAACAGCCTTAAGTACTTAGAGAAAACCTTTTTCTCTAGAGGTACCGGTTCCACGACTCTCCGGAGATGAACAACTCCCTTGCTAGGCTAGTGTTCACCGCATGGGCCACCGAGACTCTTCCAGAGTGCGAGGCGGGAATCGAACCCGCAAGCCGAAGGAGTGGGTCCAAAGCCTACGCTTTAGCCCCCACGACCATCGTCCGACTTCTGTGTAGTATTAAGTCTAATGTAACGATTCTATTGGTCCTATTAGATTTATCCGAAGATAGTGAAAGCCAGGAAATTATAGACACAATGATGGTCTTCTTAAAAAATAAGATGGAACCTTTCTCTGATTTGG
>NC_046665.1:19096580-19103782 GCF_010883055.1 Belonocnema kinseyi | reverse complement strand
TGTAGTTTGTATTTTCCAGACCGACATTGATTTTAAATACCTGCATGAAAATAAAGCAAACAAACTTTTTGACATATGGCCAGAAGTTTCAACAAAACTGATGAGCGTTGCGAGAAAACGTACCAAAGACTCAGACATATTGGAGTTTCTGAAGAAATATGAGACCATTAAAGAAGGTGAAAATTTTTGTTATATTTAAACTGAATTTAATAGGAGATTATTATTTCACATACAAAAATTACAAACATTTATTTTAAATCAGTAACTTATTTTCAGGTAACAATGAAGTTATCCAAATCATATCACTCTTGCTCTTTTTTGTCTACATTGTTAAACACAGCGAGCTTTAAATCAAAAACTTGCGGAAAACATTGGAGACCTTCTTTGAATGAAGTGCAGAGAGGATTCATACTTCACGCTTTGGTACGGTAAATTTTTAAGATTTTTATAAGTATTTAAAACATATTGTTAGCTTTATTATTAATTTGATAGTTAAAATATGATACTTTTCAGACTGATGCAGAATTGCAACTTTTACTAACGGAACGTCAGAAGACAATTCAAAAAAGGAAATTTACAAACCAACCCCTGCCGGTGATCATAGGATCGGTAGATGATATCATCAGTTGAATACGAAATGCCTTCTGTTCTGAAAGCAGTACATATTTCCTACAAATCCTTCTTCGTGCTAAATGCTGAATATCCCGTGGAATCCAAACACATATGGACATTTCTGCAACGTCACGTCTACGATATGACAGATTCCAATTCAAAAAAATATATGTCGGTCAATAAGCTAATAACAGCAGTAAACAAAGTATAGTCGCGCAAAGACAGCAAGAAGAGCAGTATTATAAGTTCTTAGATTTAAGTTTAAAGGCGCGTTATAACTAAAGTATTTACATTTAAGCAGTAAACGTTGTATTTAAAATGAGAGCTTTAAGACTTGTTGCCAAAAAAGTTTGATTATAAGTTTTGTAATCATTATAAAGCTGCGAAGTTGCTGAAGGTATTTATATCTGCGCGTCATACTTTTAATGTTTAAATTTAAGAAATAAGGCGTGTTATGACCTAAAAAAGTGAGTTTGTTTCTAGTTTACTTAGTTACTTCTACGTATTTATATGTTCATGTTCAGTGACTTTTCAAGAAGGTGAAGTATTAAAATTTAATTTCGAAAGCTTTGAAATAATGTTGTTACCAGTTGTAAGCTTTAAAGTTAAACTTTCAAAAGATTTATATTCTTGAACTGTGTAAATGCCTTAAAACGCGAATCTGGTTAAATTGCTTTACAAAAAGTTAAAGTATTCAAATTTAATTAAGTAAAACTTGACATAATTTTGCTACCTGTTTTAAGAAAAAAATTTTAATTGGCATAAGGTTCAACTTCGAAAAGTTTGTTAACATTTTACGCCCTCCAACCTGTTTCCAACAGGTCATTGTATGATATTTTCATAGTTGACACGTTTATTACAGTATTATAAATATTAAAATGAAGTGCTTTAAATGTGATTGGTCTTTTGAAACAGCAACGCATTTACTTTCACACTTTAAACATGTACATCACATGCAAAAAAAGGATTATTATAAGTGCACTTGTGTCTCAGTTATATGATAATCCCCTGATGCCTAGAAATACTGTGCAATTTGTAGTAGATAGCATAAATACGTTTGTAGATGCTTCTTCTCAAGTAATTAAACAAACCTTGCAAAAAGAATTTAATTTAACAGAACAGGGCACTGGTATCATGTAAATTTTAACAAAAGTAAAAGAAGTAATAAATGAAGTTGATAATCCATTTCAAAATTTAAATACGGAATATAAGAGATTAAAATGTTTGGAAGAAAGCAGTTTCCATAAACGGCCACAAGGATTTATTATGCGGCAAAGTAAAATGCATAGAAAGGTGAAGGGTCAAATAGTGTCAATGGACAGAGATGTTAAAGGAGAATTCATTCCCTTCAGGAACACTTTGAAATCAATTTTCGAAAATCCAGGTTTTTTAGAGAAAATAAAAAAATATGTGAATTATTTAAAAAATAGTACAGGCACAGTTATGTATAACCTTATTCAAGGCATTTGCATAATAATGGTATCAGCATAAATGGTGATAAAATATATTTTGAATTTTGTTTATTGTGTGGTGATAATTTAGGTTTACACATTATTTTAGGTCTAACCGAATCATTCTCTGCTAATTTATGTTGTAGGATATGTAAAATACGAAAAGAAAAAATGAAAGTTATGTGTGAAGAAGACCCAGCAGTTCTTAGAACAAAAGAAAGTTACGAATTCGATTTAAAAAAAGTAACTGATCGGTAACAGGAATAAAAGAGCGTTGTGTTTGGAATGGTGTAAATGGATTTGATATTACTGAAAACGTTGCTCTTGACATTATGCATGACATTCCAGAAGGCGTGGCAACCTACACAATGCAAAAATTCTTGATTATCTCATTTTTCATTTAAAAGCATTCTCCCTGGTAACCTTAAATTTTCGTATCAGAAACTTCAACTATGGCGTATTAGAGAGATCGAACAAACCACCAAATATTACTCTTGAAAGTTCATCAAAGATTAAAATCGACATGACTGCTTCTGAGATGACATGTTTCTTCAGATATTTTGGCTTCGTGTTCGGGGAGCTTGTTCCAAGAGGTGATAAAGTTTGGAACTTATACTTAAAATTAAGGAAAATAATAGAAATTCTATACTCCATTGAAATTCGAGCAACAGATATTACATTGTTAGAGTGCCTTATCTCGGAACATCACTCATTGTATCGCGAGCTTTTTAATGATACTTTAAAACCTAAATTTCACTTTATGGAACACTATCCTAGGTGGATAAAAAAAAGTTGGTCCTTTAATTCACTGCTCAACCATTAGGTTTGAGTCTAAACACAAGGAGTCGAAAAGTACGTGTAATGTTTCCTGTAGCAAAATTAACATCCCTTACACCCTGGCTGTTAAACACCAATTGAAACTAAATTATTATGTTCAAAATTATCGTTATAGTGATATAGAAATGGGTCCTGTGATTCCTTTCGACTTTAACCAGTTCGAATTACTTCACTATAAAACGTACTTTCCAAAAGCTGAATTCCGAGAGCAAATTATATCTTTAAAATGGGTAAACGTGCAAGGTACTGACCACAATAAAGAAACTATTGTTGTAATTAATTATGACTGTTCATACCCGGTGTTTGGAAAAATTTGTTCAATTTGTGTAATTGAAGAAATCGTTAATTTTTTAGTGTTTCCGTTACCTTCCATAACTTTCGATGAGCACTTTCATCCATATCGAGTAGAAATCGGATCAAATAAATTAACTATGATTCCAATTACGTATGATGGCCTACCACACAAGCTACCTTGTTTGTTCATTCAAAAAGAAACAAATTTATATGTTGCTACGCGTTACTTAGTATACTGAGAGGATGCGATAAGATAGAGTTTAAACTCCTCTGACGAAAGTATCGGATAGAAACGTCTTCCGAATCAATCTAAAGTCATCCGAATCATTCCGGAATCTTTATCCGAACGAATCTAAGTTCATTTGACACAATCCAAAAAATGTCTACATTTCGTTCCATCCAAATCGGTCAAAAATTATTCCGACTCAATTCGTTTCATTCCGAACTTACAATCTAAATTAATCCTAACCAAATTTTAAATTTGAGTCAATCGGAACTTGGATTGGCCTAAAACGATTTTCAGTCCAATTGAATCCAATTCAATCCGAAGTCGGATTCATTTGGTTTGAAAATTCAGTGTATATCAATCCGAGTCGGGATTAATTCGCATTAATTTGGAGTTACATTTGATTCGGATTGAACCGGACTGAGTCGGATTCATTTTGAACCGATTTAGGTTAAAGGAAGTCTAGAATTCTTTTGGGATTGGTTCGAATTACCTCGAATTGGTTCGGATACAGATTCTGGCATGATTTGGAATGGTTCGGAGGGAATTCCTATCCGATATTTTCGCCAGTGTCGTCTAGTCAACTTTATAATGACTTATAATATGTTTTATCTTATATTAGCGCTTAAAAGATCTTTATTCTCACAGCAGAATATATCACGTTTCTAAACCAATCACATTTAAATAATAATCACTTCGTATATTATATTTTAAGTTACACACAAAAGTTTAAATGTGAAACACAAAATATACATTTATAGATACAAAATGTGTTTTATAATAATGTCAGCACAAGTTTATGATTCAGTCATTCTAAATATATGAGATGCTTGGTTCAAAATTTATTTACTGAATTTTATTGAAATCAAAACCCCTTCTCGTTATTATATTGTATTGAGAAAAGTTGCATATAAATAGGGATTCAAATTTTATTGAATTGGAAGACGTTTATATATAGATGAAAGAAGATGGAGTCAAAAATTTGTGTTCCTAACATTTTATCTTATGAATATAAAATTTTGAAATTTATTGAATTTATTATAATGTATTTTAAAAAAGATTTATTGCCCATTTTCGGAACAGCTTTTTTTATAAACAATAATTTTAAATTTGCAGCCTTTAAAGAAGTTCTAATATATACATGATTAGATCAATCCATACTTCTGAAGATACGCATTATAACCAATTCTTCAGAAATATACTTGTACAAAACGGGTTTTTGACGTTTAGTATACGATTCAAGAACTATGGTAATTTTTGGAGATGCCAATCTCTGAAGCGGAATTAGTAAGAAGCTACTAATAAAATAGTGCGAAGTCGCTTATACAAAATATTTTTAAAAATGTATACGCTCGGATTTAGTAAGAATTTTTATAATAAACTTCAGTAAAAAACTATGCTAGTTTCTTGCAAATAAAGTTTTCACTCAAGTTTAGTATATAAATGATTACTAAATCGGTAAGAGACTACACTATTTAATTATTAACTTCTCACTAATTTATGTTTATAGAGTGCATACACACGTTAATACGTTATATACATATACTTGCAGTAGTTACGGGCAATAACCTGCAATCATTGCAGATATTTTTCTGTAATGGTTACAGGTATTTATCTGTGATCATTAAAAACGTTTGTCTATAATCGTCACAGACATTTTTCTGTAATCGTTACAGATATTTGTCTGTTATCGTTATAGACATTTTTCTGTAATCGTTACAGATGTTTGTCTGCAAACGTTACAGAATTGTATTCGTCATCGTTACAGGTATTTGTATGCAATTGTTACAGATATTTATCTGCAGATGCTACAGATTTATCCGTTCTCGTTACCGTTATTTTTCTGTAGTGTTTACGTGTGTTTTACGTTACTGTTACGACTAAATCCTGCAACATTTACAGAATCTACTTACAGAAATTTTATAGTAATGTGTACTGAAAATCTATGCTGTCACTATTTTAACGTAGAAAATATGTAATGGTTACAGATTTTTCTATCAGCGTAACGTTTTTTTTTCTCCGTGTAAAATCAAGCAGATGCAACTTACAAATATACTTTTCAAGCAAACAATTCATGATGCTTACATTATTGGTAATATAGTTGGTTTATAACAATTATATTTGACAATCCACTAATTGTTTATTTTGCTAAGATGCTTTGACATATATTTTCATGATGAACAAAATTAATTGAATTATTTATTTACAGATAAAAAATAATAAGTGAAAAATGACTCATTTTGTCTCTTTGTTTGTTTAGGTAAAAAACAGAAAATAATAAAAATTCCAAAATCAAATCCATACATGCTCTTGCGCAACTATCGCTGATTATTTCTATTAAAGAAAATTGAAAATCGGTTAAGAAATGTAGGCTGTAGGTGATTTTGAATACTAAATTCCTGATTCAGCCAACTGTGCGTTGGTGAACACTTTAATTTTGAAGAATCTCGAGATTCTGGTTTCGCGGCCAACGTTCCTGATGTAGAATAATATTTTTAAAAATATATGAAAGACCCGATATTCTCGTAAAGAACAATCTTCGTAAGAGATTTATCATCGCAGAGCAAATTACATAGATATGTTATCTTTTAAAGTTTGAAGGGAAAAATTATTATTATTGTTGAATATTTGTAATCATATTTGTAGTTGTTATGTTGTGTTATAAATTAACCTCGTAGGATATTAATAAACAATATTTTCTTTACTTAAAACAGAAGTTTACTGAAGGAAAAATATGGATACATATATGTGTGTATGTTTATGTATGTATATATCAATGCGTTATTATATTTTAAGAGAACCCAGAATATATGTGCGTATTTGTTTTTATAAAGAATTTATATTTTAGATGCCACTTCATCATCTTTTTAGTATTTTTAGATCAAAAATAACATTAATATCAGAATTTTCATTACTATGAAATTCTGATTATAGATTATTTTAGGGAAGTTAACCAAAGAAAATAAAAATAAGTTATATGTTTACTATGTATTTTATAAGAAAAAAGGGTGAAAAATTATATTTAAAAAAGGTCAAATGTTTAAAAAAATCCACGCTTATGCAAAAATATATCGTTTTCTTATATTATATAAAAGCATCTTTATTTGAAAAACTCATTATTAAGAGTTTGCCACTCGTAACATAAACTCTTGAATGTTTTCTTTGCATGGAAATGCATCACTATTTTACCCCTCCAATGTCGTTCAGATGAACCGGAATCTGAAGTTTTCGCAGGGGCGCTACGCTTTGAATTGTGGTTATTCTAGCGAAAGCGTTTCAATTTTAGAAAAATCATTGAATTTACGTAAAACTTACTGATTTGATTGGTTTTTTATATATATTTTATATTATAATGGAAATGTTGATCTTTTTGAGTCAGGATATGAATGGAATATGACGTTTATGTTATTGAGTGATTAAGGTTATGTTAACCCTGGTGTTAGCCATGTATTTAAACTTTGAAATGATTGTGAATTCTCTTTTGCTAAAACTCCTTCGGCGTTAACGAACACATTCCCATCACGTATCTCGTGCTTCGCATTCGAGTTTATCCCTAAAATTGTATATTATTCCCAATAATGTATATTACTATAATTCGTAACTTGCATTGGTATTAAAACAGACAAGTTTCATTGCCCCGTTTAAACAAAATGCGCATTCTTTTAAAAACATTTTGTTATTAAACGTTTTATTGCAACTTTTGTCGTTTTTCTATAAACTGAATTTGCTCATTTCGAATGTTTTCTTTATGATTTAAACTTTACACATACGGTCTACTAAGC
>NC_046665.1:19088504-19096480 GCF_010883055.1 Belonocnema kinseyi | reverse complement strand
TATGTATATATTTATATTTGAGAATATTTGAAATACTGTGAAAATGTTGCCTGAAAAAATGTAACTTTTGGATTTCCCATTATTTTTATGCTGCCAAAATTTAATTTTTGATTAATCAATAAAATTCAAACAGTTGTTATAATAATCTTCTAGGGAGTTTAGAAATCAAACTTTTTCTTCTCTTGCCATTTTTTCATATCGTCCGTTAATTGGTTTAAAAGGTTCATTTTCATGTTTTTGGGAATTTTGTAAATGTTATAACTCAGATAATTTTTAATTTTATGAAAAAAGTAATTAGATAAATTGCTAAACTTTTTGAATATTATGAATAAATGTACAGAGAATTCTTGAACTTTAAAAAAATGGTCTCCAACATATTTGAAAGCCGCTCACTTTTTGAATTTTTATCCAAAATGGCTGGCTAAAGAACTTGACCTTTAGTTTAGGACACTAAAAGAGTATACTAGAGGCAAATCTAATAGAATTATTTTTTCAAAAGTTATCGTGCTGACAGACAGACAGGCATAAAGACAGACATAACGACAGACAGATAGACACATTCGTAAAAACCTGTTTTTCGGATTCAGAGGTCTCAAAACGTGGACCTTTTGACAAAAACTAAGGGGTCAAATTTTATACAAATTTAATACCTTCTCTGATGAGCATGTAAAAATGATTTATTTGTCCTGAATCATTTTTTGATAATTCGGTTTTCAGTTTTAATCATAAAAAATAGCATCAAAAAATGAAAAGTTAAATTTTTTGAAACCCGACACACAAGAAGAAAAAGAAATTAAAAGACAAAAGTTGTGATAAGAAGTTTACCCACGCAGCGGACACATTTTTTTACTGTTACCCGTGCAAAATTTGGTGGGGCGCCAGTCGGGCCCCGAAAAAGAAAAATGTGGCCCCGATAGGGTAATCTGTCTAGCGCCAGACTGAAAATGAAACACCCTACCCGACAGGGCCCAGATTTTGGCACCAAAAATGGGGGCCTGATGTGGCCTAGATGTGGCCCCTTTAATTTTTTATTTCTATAATTAGTAAAATTCAAAAAGTTTGATTATTAATATTTTTCAGACTTTGTGTATTACAAAACTTCAATTATTCAATATTCTTTTTATCTATTCAATATTCTAGATTATTAAACAATTTTCAAATGTATAGCTATTACATACAGACACGCAAATTCATAAATGAATTTCAATTATTAATATTTTTGAACCTTTTAAATATTATTTTGGACGTCCATAATCTGAAATGTCACTAATATCGCGATGTACGAGGTGTGTTCAAAAAGTAAGGTGACTTTTCAATTTTCGCGGGCTACGTACATTCAAGTTTCAAATTTTTTCTTTTGTTGTGTTGGTCGAAAAAAATGGAGCAAAGAGTTTGCATTAAATTTTGTGTGAAAAATGGAATCCAGTGCTCTAAAACTCTTGAAATGTTGACAGTTGCATACGGTGAGTCTACTGTGAGTAAGAAAAATGTGTAAGTGGTACAAGCTGCTCCAAGAAGGACGAGAGGATGTCGAAGACGAACCTCGTCCTGGACGTTCCAGCACGTCAACAACAGATGAAAACGTTCAAGCAGTGGAAGAAATGGTGTTGAAAAATCGACGAATTACCATCAGAGAAGTTTGCTAAAGATGTTGGCATATCGGTTGGCTCATCCCATGCTATCTTTTCTGACGTTTTGGGCATGAGACGTGTGTCAGCGAAATTTGTTCCAAAACTGCTTAACTTTGATCAAAAGATCCATCGCTCAGGAGATGTTGAATGAAGTCAATAATGATCCTGATTTTCTCAAAAGGGTTATAACTGGGGATGAATCATGGGTATGTGGTTATGACGTTGAAACTAAAGCCCAATCGTCTCAGTGGAAACATCCTGTGTCTCCAAGACCGAAAAAAGCACGTCAAGTTCGGTCAAGTGTGAAGGTTTTGCTCACTGTCTTCTTTGATTACCGTGGCGTAGTGCATCAGGAATTCTTACTATAAGTTCGTACGGTCAATAAGGAGTATTACCTTCAAGTTATGCGCCGTTTGCGAGAGGCGATACGCAAAAAACGTCCGGAACTTTGGAATGTTTTTCCAAAGTTCCAGAGTTGCATCACGATAATGCTCATTCATCGTTGCTTGTGAAAGATTTTCTGACCAAAAACAGCACCACAGTCATGCCTCAGCCTCCATATTCACCTGATTTGTCCCCCAGTGACTTTTTTCTTTTCCCAAGACTGAAGAGACCCATGCAAGGACATTGATTTTCAACGTTTGAAGAGATAAAAACTGCATCGCTGAAAGAACTCAAGGCCTTACTACAAAATGATTATCAGAAGTCCTCCGATGATTGGAAAAAGCGTTGGCACAAGGGTATTATATCTGAGGGGGATTACTTTGAAGGGGACAACATAAATATTGAGGAATAAATGAATATTTTTTGAGAAAAGCATAGTCACCTTATTTTTTGAACACACCTAGTATTAAATTTTACCTTGACCATTTAAATGTTTGAAGAATCGTTTATAAAAATATTTTAAAAACTAGTATAAATATATTTAACATAAAATGTGTATTATTGAAAGTTCTACAACTTATATTTGAAAATTTTTTGTGAGTTTTTATTATTAATTAAATGGAGGTAAGCGCTTTTCGGAAGTTTATCCTCATCTTCATTGCGAATATAAGAAATCGCACTAACAATTCTGTGCTTCCTCACTCACAATGTAATTTTTACTTTTGGCATTTTTAGTTCGATGAAAAGAAAACAATATTACAACAGTAAACTTGACATAATTTTGTCGAACCCGACCCGACGTGGTTCCGACGTGAGCCACACTTTCTGCCCCCTTGCAGCCACATGTAGAAAATCCGATCGAGTCCAGATCGAAACTTTTTTTTTTACACGAGTGAAATCCGAAATATCTCTTTATCAAAATCAATCATCGTGAAAGCATAGAATCTATTATCAAATTTGTAGATCCTTTCCAAATGCACAATTTTTGTGCATACATCATTTAACGTATTTTGTACAGTTTAGACGAAAAATGTCATTTTTGGATTTTTCATAATTTTGTATGCCCTCAAAATTAAAATTTTTTATGTTTCAAGAAAATTCAAAAAGCTGTTATAATAATCTTGTAGGGCATTCAAAAAGCAACATTTTTCTTCTTTTGAATTTTTTTCATATCGTGCGTTATTTGGCATAAAATGTTCATTTTCGTGATCTTTTTGGAATTGTGTAAATGCAACCCTGGTGATTTTTGATTTTTTGAAAAAAGTCATGAGGATAAATTGCTCGACTTTTTGAATACTCTGAATAGCCATACAAAGAATTCGTCAGTTTAAAAAAAAGTGGTCTCAAGCATATTGAAAATGTGCCCAATTTTTGAATTTTTATCCAAAATGGCTGGTCAACAAACTTGACCTTTAGTTTAGGACAATAAACGAGTGTACCAAACGCTAATCTAATAGATTAATTTTTTTAAAGTTATTGTGTTCATAGATAGACAGACATACAGACACATTTGTAAAAACGTGTTTTTCGGATTCAGGGGGTCTCAAAACGTGGAAATTTGACAAAAACTGGGGGAGGCGGGTCAAATTTTACACAAATATAATAACATCTCTGTAGAGAATGTAATAAATGTATGTATTCATAAAATAAAATGTATGGATAAAAAGAAAAGATCTCGTCAAAAATTGTTTGGAACTACAAAAACTTTCCTTCTTCTACACAAGAATTCATTTACTCAAATAATATTATTCAATACATAGTTTATAAATGTTATTTCAAAAAAATTAATATACCAATTTGAAATAATTGTTTTTAAAGTCTTTTTTTTAATTGCTATGATTAAATTAAAAGGTGATTTGAGAAACGCGCGCATTCCACCTGCTTCCGATTTCAGTTCGTCTACCAATCAAACAGATGACACACACTGTCACAACTCTCCCTAAGGTACGTTCAAAACGAACACACGTGTGCACACGGGTGCACTCAAAGCTGTTCCGCGAACGTCGCTGAACGGCTTTGGAGTGCACCCGAGTGCACACGTGTGATCGTCTTGAACGTACCCCTAGAGGAACTCTATGTCAGCCCCAAGCATCGCCCCCACTTTTCTGTTTTCTTACGATTCTGAGGGGAATTGTCGGTAAAAATAATCCAACAGATGGCGCCACAAAAAGTAGGTCTGTCTTTTTCATTGAATTGCATTAAGAAAAAACAAAAATGATTAAAAACTTGATGCTGTTTGCAAATAAACAGAAAAAAATAGATGAAAAAATAAGTCTAACTATTACTAATTATTTGAAAAAGAAAAAGTCATGAAAATATGTAGTTTAATATGAATAAAATTTAATTTTGAGATACATTTTGAAAGCAGTTCGAACTTTGTATTTTTGTGAATTATTTTGCTCATATTATTGGTTTTAATATTTGTTAGACTTAAAAAAATTATATTTTGTTAAAATTATTAATGTGGCTAATGAAAAAATTAATAATATTAAAGACCTCAATGACAAAAAAATTTAAAACATATACATGATCAGAAGAATTATAATTATAATTTGAGATTTTTCAAATTATTATTTCCTTCAAGCGCCAGGAAGAATTCAGGTATTCCCTAAAACAATATATATTTAATAATTTTTGATAAAATATAACAATTTAAATTTTTGCAAATACATTAGATAAAGAAATTCAAAATTTTTAGCCTTTCGCATAGAATTTTTTTTTACACTGGAAATATTTTAAGCTGTTGAGCGAATAACTGCTAGTCACAAAAATATTTGAGAAGTTAACAATAACCATTGTTATAAATAATTCTCGTGGAAAAATATTCAAATGTAAGGTTTTATCAAAATTTTTATTTTCATTAATCGCTACAACGGCTACGGATATTCCTAAACAATGTATCTTTGATCATATTTAGTGGAATATAACAACTTACATGTTCATAAACAATTTACATAAAAAATGTCCCAATGTTGGCAGTTTCACTTGGAAAAAATCGGGTTTTCAATCGTAATAGATTGGAAATAAATCATAACACTGCATGCTAAGATTCACTCAATACAAAATCTTTTGACAATGACCCACCGACTTGGCCATCAAAGAAAATTTAAATTTGATAAAACCTTAAGTTTAAATATGTTGTCACCAGAATTGCTAATAACAGTGGTTATTGTTAACACTTCTAATATTTTTTTGACTAGCATTCATTCGTCCAATAGCTTAAAACATTTACGGTGCAAAAAAATTTTCTATGCGAAAGGGCAAACATTTTAAATTTGTTTATCTAATTTCTTTACAAAAATTTAAATTGTTATATTTCATCAAATATTATTAAACATTTATTATTTTAAGGAATACCTGAAGTCGTTCTGGCCATTGAAGAAAATTATAATTTGAAAAATCTCAAATTCTAATATTTTGACACAAAAATTGTTTATCACAGTGGTTATTATTAACTTTTAAATTATTTTGGTTATTAAATGTCATTCCTACATTAATGGGAAGCAATTTTAGCAAACAAAAATTTTTCACCGTTAATAAGACTTTGTTCATACTTTGACTGGAAAAATTATCAATAAAAAAAATGAGGAAAAAAAATTTCGGATTGTCAAGATCTATAGAATTTAATGATCTTTAATTTGAAACAGAAAAATTCAAAGTCGCAAGAAAATTAAAGGCTCTGGACATTTTTGAATGAAAAAAAGTGCATTTCCTCCAACTGTGCGTCATGAGTATAGTACGTTTGTTTATAGATTTTAATAGCTTCTTGTCTGTTTATTTTAGAAATGAGGTTTGCTTTCAATCTTAAGCAACAAATAAATTATTGAACTGTATAAATGTATATATGATGTTTGGTTCAATTTAAATAAATATATAGATTATATTAAATAATAATAAATCCATTTTCTCATTTAATATTCGTGGCATTGACTTTTTACCAAATGATTCCCTCAAATTATTTGATTTGAAACTTGATTACCTCAAACATTTTGATTACAATTATCACTACTTTTTAACAATGTTTCCTTCAAAACTTGAAATTATTAAGATTTTAAAGGTACAAAGATTCTTTACTTTGCAACTTAAGTTGTAGTCTTACATATTCTAATTATTATAATATTTATATTGGATATAAGTAATAAATTTTTTATTAATTCTTCTAATCATGTATATGTTTTAAATATTTTTGTCATTGAGGTCTTAAATATTATTAATTTTTTCATTAGCTACATTAATAATTTCAAAAATGAATATTTTTGTTTAACTAGAACAAATAATAAAATTAATAATATCAGCAAAATAAATCATATAAATATGAAGTTTGAACTGCTTTTAAAATGTATCTCAAAATTAAATTTTTTTCATATAAAACTACATATCTTTATGGCTTTTTTTTTTGAAATAATTAATAATAGTTACTCTTATTTTTTCATATATTACTTTTCGTTTATTTGCAAACAGCATTAAGTTTTTAATTATTTTTGGTTTTTCTTAATGCAATTCAATGAAAAAGACAGTTCTACTTTTTGTGGTGCTGTCTGTTGGCTTAGTTTGACAGACATTTGTCCTCCGGATCGTAAGAAAGCAACTACTATATACACATACACGGTCGAAGCAAGGGGCAGCTCTAGGCAGAGTTTTGTCACCAATTACTCCGCTTCCGATTGGTTCCGCCAAAGCGAAATCGGACGTTTTCAAATCGGCGAGACTTTCAAGTCAAATTTAATGTTCAGGTAATGATAGAATAGTAAATAAATATAAGAAAAATAATAATGTAGGTGTAATAATGACGAATTTTCAGAAAGTGAAAGATCTTTTTTTATACACACTTAAAAAAAACTATCATTTAAGACTGTTTGATAAAGGCTCTAACATCTAATTGATATTAAGTAGAATAACGATAATAATAATTTAGGTTTGTGTATTAAAGATCATAAAAATGTAAAAAATAATTTTTTTAATGGCATGAATTTTTACAATATTAATTAATTATTGGGCTAAATCAAATTTTATACTACAAATTTTCAATTTTTACAACAAAAAAAAATAATTAAAATGAGACAAAACATAGGGGAAAATTTTTAATTGTATTGTTTGTAAAGTAAAGAAAATAAATTAAATTCGGAGGTTATGGTCTTTTCTTCAACACCTTTTGTTTAATTATTTCGAATAAAAATAAATTTAATCCAATCATAGAGAAGACCAAAATAAAGATCACATTAAAGTACTATTTTGCAAAACAGAGTTGAGAAATCAGAAATAAGAGAAGTATTTTTATGAGGTTAAAATCCCCCTTATACAATAGGTGTGTGTAATGTTTTTTCAATTCTTAAAACTTTTTTTCAAAGAAGTCTTTATTTCAGAACAATAGGTAAAACGTAATAGAGGATTTATGATACAACTAAACGGTAAATTACATAAATAAAGTAGAAAAGTTTTTACTGATGATTTGTTGGAATTATTTTTGAGTAAAAATTTGTTTGATTATATAAGTATCACAGAGAATTCATGCTGAAAGCGAACGTTCATTTGAAATTGCATTTCAAATGCATACATTTTACTATAAATTTACTAATGGAAGACAAATTACAGTTAAAAAAAGAAGATAGTTCGTTTTTCTTTCAAGTTTAGAACTCTAAGAACCTAAATTCTTATTAGGAAGTTATGTGCATAACCATGCTTTTGCTAGCATATGTGTTTGAAATGTCTTTTTCCTTTGATTTAATCTGATTACAAATTCTTAAACGAAAGAGCAATTTCGTGCAATCGGGTGCAATGCTCTGAATACACGAAAATATATTATGACTTATAACCTTTTCTTAAGAATACTTCAAATGTTTCGCGCTTCGTTACGTACTTCTGTGTAATATCCCCGCTAGGGGTCACGGCGCGTAGACCGAACTAATTTGAATTTTGAACTGGATTTTACTCTTTAAAATACAGCGTAAGACCAAATAATAA
>NC_046665.1:19083626-19088404 GCF_010883055.1 Belonocnema kinseyi | reverse complement strand
ACATTTTCTGCCCTATCGAGGTGCTGCCCTCATCATACTACGAAGTCGAATCCTTGTTTTGTCATTCATCGTAAAATATGACGGTAAAGCAGTAGAAAATTTTTTTGAGGTTAGAAAAGTTTGACATGTGTATATCGCTGAATTTTTCAGATCTGAAACTTGATCCAGGTTTTCGGTACAGTTCTTTTTTAATTATAAAAAAAATGTTCTCGAAAAATCATATTTTTAGTTTAAAAAAAATTATTATAGAAAGACATTTAAAGACAAACAAGTTCTGAAAGCATTTTTCTTTGACAAATTTTTTTTTTCAATTGAAATAATCAAATATTTATACCAAAGAAACAACTTTTTTAATGTTTGAAGTATTTAAACATTATTGTTTGAATTAAAGATAATAATTAAAACAAAACATATTTCTGGATAAGATATTTTGGTTAAAAATGTATATAGTATTTTTTAAATCACAAAAGTTCATCTGAAAAATCGAAATGTTAAATAAAAAACACGTGTTTTTATATATTAATTTGTCGGTAAAATTTGTTGTATAATTTTAATTTTAAATTTAAACAATAATTTTTAACACTTTAAATATTAAACAAAAATTTATTTGATAACAATATTTTATTATCGTAGATTTAATAAATAATTAATATTGATTAAGAAATAATTATATTTGTGGAGTATTATTATTTGGGAATTTTCAAATGCGTTAATATTATAAACTGTTCAGGAATTTGATTAGTTTTGGAATTGTATTTTTTGGGACAGAGAGTTTTACCGAGTCGGGAATTTTATTTTTCGGGATATTTCAGCTGTTCCCATAGAATTACAGAAAATTTGCTTAAACATGAAAAAGTATAGACTAATTTCATATTTAAAGAGATTCTATCAGATATATTGATACCTTTTTTAAGGTTTGTAAAACTCTTTTAAAAACTTTTTTAAACAATTTTGGTTGTGATTTCTTAATAAAAGAATAAGTGCTATTTATTCTCCAGAACAGCAATTTCAAAAATATTTAAAGCCTTAATAATTTAGACATTTTAAATTTGTAGTCTTCAGAATATATTGAATAATTTCAAATTTAAAGCTATTTAAATATTTCATCTGAATTTTTGAATGGAAAGTTTTCGATAATTTTAGATTGAAACCTCTCAAATTATTTAGTTACAAATTAAAATCATACAACTTCAAGTTTGATTTATTTTTCGATAATTTGCCCCCCCCCCCCACAAATTATTTTTTTTGTAAGAAAATAACGCCTGATTTTTGTAAAAATTAACAAATACATATTAAAGGTTCACTCAAGGTCATTTTCGTTTAAAAAGCTTGTTCCTGAATAGATTAACTCTTATTGTTTCCGATTACGTTCTGTCACTCAGGGTAATTTTCTGCGAAAAATATTGATTTATAAAGAATATTTGTCAAACAATAGAATAGATTTCTTCGCCCGAGATGCAAACGTAAATTGTACTATTGTAAAAACAACTGGAAAAATTTAGACGAAAGCCAAATTTGGTAAAGAAAACAAACCTTTGTCGACCTATAAATACTAATTTTGTTCCCCGAAAGATTTTTAAAAAAATCTCTTCGAAACACTTTTATTGCAAATATTTAATTAAAGAAAAATATTTGTTATAAAAATAAAAATAGTACAATTTTTACATACAATTCTTAAAATAAAAAAATCTGTGTGTCAAACCGCAATCCAATCCGACTATTCTTTCAAAAGTTATCCGATATACAGAAAACCACAACCACAATAACGACGACGTAGACGCCAGAGAGACAGCCAGATACCGATGTAAAAACTTGTTTTTCTGACTCAAGGAGCCTCAAAACGTCGAAATTTAATGAAATTCGCGAAAATCATTTTTCTCATAAAACTGTTCTCATTATGGATGAGAATGTGATAAAGTAATCATGGGGCCTTGAAAAAGTAGCATTTTTCGCCTCTTGACTTTTTTCCATATCAAGCTTTTTTTGCTTTAAATGTAAATTTTTGTTTGGTTTTTTGGATTTTGAAAATCCTTTAACTTTGGTAAGTTTGATTTTATCAAAAAAAGTTGTCAGGATAAATTGTTCATATTTTTTTGTACCATAAATAGCTGTCGATAAAATTTTCAAATTTTGAAAAAAGTGGTCTCAAAAATTTTGAAAAAGCTTCAACTTTTTGAATTTTATCAAAAATGGCTGTTTAACAAACTCGCTCTTTTTTTTGGTCCCTCGAACAGTGTGTCAAAGCCCAATCCAATCGGACCAGTCTTTCGAAAATTATCCGGTATACAGACGACAACAACGACGACGCCGGACAGACAAACAGAACCCGACGTAAAAATTTGTTTTTCTGACTCACGGGGCTTCAAAACGTAGACAATTGATAAAATCCGAAAAAGTTATTTTTCATAAAAAACGAATACCTTCTCATTTTTGATGATAATGTAGAAATTATCAACAAGATTTGTATAAAATCTTTCAAAGAATAAAATTATTGTCCCGTAAATTACAACCGAAAAATTACAATTTCAAAGAAATGAAAATTGTTTTAAATATTGTGCTAGACTCGCGACCGGGACATATCAGAAAATGAAAGTAAATTTGAAAATGGAACTGCAGTTCGAGTATTAAAAATTAAACAGTGATTGATTTTACCAGGTGAATCTAGATCTGTTCAAAATTATATAATTTACATATTTTAACGTTAAAATTTGAACTAATTTAATTCCAAAGCCTTAGTAGTGACACAAGTGTAAAGTTCGAATTATCGAATTAATGGCTTCTTAAATGAACGGCTTTATTTAACAAATTTAAACTTGGAATGTTACGATTATAATTGTTTAATTTTTTTATTTGTATTTCGAAGGTAAAAGTATTTCATTTTGATTCTTAAAGAATAGTTAAATAAGCATTAATTTAGAAAAAAATCAAATAAGCTGGAGGTTTCTTAATGTTGCAATGAAAAGAACAAAATTTGGAGCTCCTCAAGAATTTATGTACAGGATTTTACAAAAATGTTAGGAAAAATGGGAATCAGTTTAAAAGACATTTAGAAGTTTCGAAAAATTTGTTAAATAGTTTAAAAGAGAATAGATACTTTTGATGATCCTGAAATGTTTTCAAATGTTGACTTTTTATTTTGAAAAATTACATAATTTTAAGAGGATTTATAAAAATATGGGACCACTGACAAAAATTTCGAAAGGGATGAATGAAAAATACCAAAAAATGAAATCTCCGGCACCTGAATAATAATTTTATAAAAGTTGTATTAAAAAATACATTAAAAAACACGTGTGCTTTGAAAGAAAAAAATGTTCTGCCTAAATTTTCTTCGTACCTACATAATAACATTTTTGAAACAAACTTTGCAGGATTCAATTCAACAACGATTTATATCAAAATTTATTTTTATTATTTTTTTTTTATTAATAAAATTTTCGATTTTTCAGAACTTTTTTATTTTCTTTTCAAATACTATGCACATTTTCAAAGAAATTTTTTCATCCACAAATATATATTCGATTATTGTATTTTCAATAAATACATAATATTTAATAAACAATGTTTTAAATCATTTAAATTCAGGAATTTTCTAGTTCCGATATTTTATGATTCAGGCATTTTCTTTGGGGATTTTTAAAATTCGGTAATATCTTATTGTCTGGACTTTTATTTATTTTTCGTGAATTTTCCAATTCGACTTTTATATTTCGGAACTTTTATAATTTCGGGAATTTTATTATTGGTTATTTTTCAATGTACGAATTTTACAGTGTCAGGAATTTTATTTTTCGGGATTTTTCAGTCGCCTTTTCCGAAAAATAAAATTCCAACATCACTGTAAAAATTCCGGAATTATAACATTGTAATGTTATAATTTCGGAATTTTCACAGTGATGTGGGAATTTTATTTTTATTTTTCCAATTTGGGACTTTAATATTTCGACAATGCATTGTCGAAATATAAAAGTCCCGAATTGGAAAATTCTCGACAATTTACAATCTTACCGAATTTAAGAATTGCCGACAGAAAATTTCCGAATTATACAATATCCGGGCTAGACAACTCTCTAATTTGAAAAATTAAAAAATAGTTAGTGTAAAAAAAAAATTTTTTAATAGAGTAATAAAATATTTTTACCGAGGAAAAACTTTTTTAATATTTAAAGTTTCTAAAAATTATTGTTTGAATTAAAAATAACAATAATTGAACAAATGTATTTTTGGATAAAAAAAGTTGTTTGAAAATGTCCATTTTATTTTTGTACATTACAGAAGACGCTCGCAAATATAAAATTATTATTAAAAAAAAAATAAAAGTCGCGTTAAATCAGCCTGCATTGAATCCTGCAAAGTTTGTTTCATTTGCAGCTCACGTGTTTTAAATTTATGCTTGTATCACATTTTTATACAATTATTGTTATTTTTAATTAAAACAATAATTTTAAAAAATTAAACATTAAACCAAATTTCTATACTAAAAATATTTGATTATTGTATTTTTAATAAATAAATAATATTGACCACATAACTCTTTTCTCGATTTCTGCAATTCAGGAATTTTCTAGTTTGTATATTTTATCATTAGACAGCATTCGGCCTGGAGTTTTATTATTCGGGAATTTTCAAATTCGATAATATTGTAAACTGTCTAGAATTTCATTATTATAGAATTGTTTAATTCGGGATTTTCAGGTTTCAGCATTTTGTTATTTCGGGAAGTTTACAGTGTCGAAAATATTTCAAAAATTTAAAAAGATTGATAAAATTGTAAAAAA
>NC_046665.1:19082203-19083526 GCF_010883055.1 Belonocnema kinseyi | reverse complement strand
TCGACACCTTGACAAATGTAATTCCATGTAGAAACATGCGTTTAAATAAAATATTTTACCAAAAAAGTTACCCACGCTTTAACTTGACAGACTGTATGACGTCTGCTGACTGCTACTTACAGCTGAGGCGTTTAAAGTGTAGCAGTCAACAGGCGTTATACGTCTCATATTTTTTTAAGCTTTTTACCGTTGCAAAAAAACAATTGCAATTATTCCGTGACCTTCTATAGGGAATTTTAACGTAGAATCCGAATTTCAACAATTTAAAACTTCATTTTGCTATTTTTTTTGTTGGGTTTTTTTACAAAGGAATTGAATGGGGACCCAATGGGGTCTTTACGGGTACTTTATAGAGGCTCCATTCGGTTCCTTCGGTCCGCCAGGGGAGTGATGGCGGAGTGTTTAGAAAAAGTAATTTCGGCACAGGACTTTTCTCCCGCGTCCATATCCAAGACGTGCAAATGGACGTTTGCTAAATGAAGAAAAGATTTTCAACTACAGACTTAGTCGAGCAAGACGTACAATAGAGAATACTTTTGGAATAATGGTCTCGCAATGGAGAATTTTTCGACTGCCTATAAATGTAAATGTGAATAACATAAGACTCATTATTCTTGGAGCAGTTTGTCTAAACAATTTTATAAACCATTCAGAAAAAAATCTACCGGATGATATGCAGTACTACTGTCCTTAGTTGGCAGAATTGAAAATGGAATCGAAGTAGACGGTGGATGGCATAAAGACGCAAGAATGGACGCTTTTCAACCTCATGCAGTTAACTTAAATCAAAATCTTTCTGCAGTTCTTATAAGGAAAAAGCTGAAAGAATACTTTATGAACGCCAGGGGAAGTCTTCTGGCAACAGAAGAAAGTGGACAAGGTTTAATTTTAAGACCATGTATTACTGATTAGATCTTTACCTCATTTATATTTCGGAAGGACATAAAATAATTGTAAATATATCAGTAAATTTCTGTTGTAAACACTTTTATTTTTTTCGGAAACAAACAAAAGCAACAGTTTTGTACTTTTATGTTCTAACATTGCTTATAAAATCATCCTCATATTCCCTATGTAAGTGCATCTCAATTATTATCGGTTCTATAATTCCTAAACTTATTAATGAACACAGCAGGCGATTACAGGTCAAAGATTTGCTATTTGCTTGTAAAATCATATGAAAACTTATATCATATGAAATATAATAATCATATCATATGAAAACGATTTTTTTTAATCTGAAAATAAGGTATTTAGATGCTGTTTCAGCATCTAAATGCTCTAAACACATCTCACAGTAGAGATCAACCAGAGGCTGAAACA
>NC_046665.1:19077236-19082103 GCF_010883055.1 Belonocnema kinseyi | reverse complement strand
AAAGTTTATTTTAAAATATATTTTATGGAATATGATATTTTTTATGAATGTGCCAGTGAAATTTTGTTCGTCTAATTTTGTTTGCCAATGCGAAACGTAATCGGGCTTGGAACTGTCATCTTAAAATCTAAAAACCGAAAGAACAATTTTCCTGTTACTTGGAATTATAATTATATTTTTATAAAAGCGTTAGAATATATAATAATTAAGAAATTGGAAAATGCATACGAGAACTTGATTAGACGAATAGTCTGAAAAGTCCGTAGAAATTGCAGACCACAAAAATAAAAACTAAATAATATTAAAGAACTATATATAGCATGAAAATTATAATTAATAATTTTAGAATTAGTGGAAAATATATGAAACAGTAATATAAATTACTCATCGACTTGAATTTGTGGTATTTATTAAAACAACCATGTTTTGCAAAGTTATAAATGTAAAAATGTTTTAATTGGCAATTTACTTTCAATCCAAATGGTTCTTGTCCAAGCTAAGCTTACCATCAGTGCGCCTCTAAGGTGTGCCGAGAGTTGTTTACAGCGCTCCAAGTGGCTCTTGTCAAACTATATCGATTTGAGCTTTCTACGGGGAGCGGTGGGTAGAGGGGAAGTAACTTTTGCCCCGGACGCGCCGCCTATATTTATGGCAGGCAACTAAGCCCGCACCGCATCAACGTTTATAATATCTTTGGTTTTGCGTATTGCGTCAAATCACTAGACATTTCAGCTAATAATATTTTCCTAGTTATTCAGAGAAACACTGCGATTGGCTGAAATGTCTAGTGATTTGACGCATTACATAAAACGCAACGCTATTCTGTAATCATGGGACGTCACCTTAACTCTCCCTGGAGAAACTCTAGTGTGAAGGTGCTTTCAGGCCTCTGCAAGCAGGCAGCCTGCATGCGTGCACACATGATCTAATAAATACATGGTCTAGCCACGCGCAAGTAAAAAAAAACCGCACCAATAAGGACCCACCGCTTAATTTCTCCATGTTGGATAAGTAAGGCGGCAAACATAAGGGATTTGAAAATGTAAAATGTAAGAATAAAAATTTCCTGTACTTTTGAGGTGTAGAAATATTTGAATCCCAATCAAATCTATTATAATAATGTTAAAGATCGCTAAAGGAAAATATGTATCAACTATTATTTTAGGTTATGTGTTACATAACCTCTTTCTGCGGACAAAAAGTGACATATTTGTGTCAAATAAAATGAAATTGAATTCAAGTGGGAAACATGGAAAACGATCGGGAATTTTATAGGACTGAGGAAAACCGGGAAATGACAGTAAATTTATTTTTTGACCGGGAATTTTACAAAATTCTTAGAATAAAAATTTTGTCCAACTTCGACTTCTACGGTTTCTAAATAATCTCCTAAATTAAGATATTTATAAATTCTTATATCATTTAGTTTAGAATGCTTCATTTGAAAATCTTTCACTTGAAAAATTTTCCATTTTAGACTTTTAATTTTTCAGCATATATTTTTATTTAAATAATTTTTAAATGCTTTTTTAAAGGTTAAAAAATTAAAAAATTAGACGTTTTTTAAATCGAAGATCTTTTTATAAACAGCAGGGTGGCCGCCGGACCTGCAAACCGAGAATTTTACGAATTTTCAGAAGAAAAATCTGTCCACGTTCGATTTTAACAGTTTTTAAAATAATTAAAGTGCAGTTTTGAGGATCTAAACAATTAAAAATTAAAAGCATTTGAGGTTGAAAATTTTTGATGAAAAACAGTATTATTTTATCAACTGTAAATATAAATAAATAAATTATTTTAAAAATTGATCTGTACTCTAAGTGTAGAAATCTAAACAATAATTGATTTGACCAAACAATTCTAGATCCGTTCAAAAGTTGAGAATTCCCAGATTGCAACTGTTTCAATCCGAAAGTCTTGATAAGAATTGAAACTAATATATCATTTATTCCGATAATTTTAATTTTAAATAAACATTTTCATGATTTATCAATGATATATTTGTCATTCTGGGTTTCAGGTATTCCTTTATATAATTTTTTTATATTAAAATAATAAATAAATACATTTATTAATTTGTTCAGCTACTGAAAAATGTAAACGTGCGGTTTACTATTTTCAATTTAAAAATAAATCCATAATAATACAGTCATAATTAAAGGTTTTTATTGTATTTAAAATATTGTGAGTCTAAATTATTTCATTTTTATCCCATTTAATTTGAAATGTCTTAATGTAGAAAAAGAATAAGTATTTAATATTTAGCAATATTTCACTGTTCATTTAAGACGAGTAAATTGAAACCTAATATTTAAAAGAAAACAATTTGAAACTGAATTTTTTTACATAGAAAGCTTTGAATCCTTAGGTTTTCGAAGAACTTTTGATCTTTTAGCGTTACAATTGTTCTATTTAAAAAGTGTTTAATTTATAAGTGAAATTTTTAAATTTTGACGCATAAATAAGAATTGAACACTTATTTCTTGTAAAAAAAATTTGAGTAATTTTAAGAGATATGAAGAAGTTGTAAAAAGATTCAAAATTAATGAAAAACTTGAAATTATTTCAAGTAATTTAAACGAAGTGTGTTAACATTTTTTTCAGAACTTCTTAAATATATTTTAACATTAATCGGAATTTTCCTACAATTTTTGAAAATTCAGCAAATTAAATAAAATCCTTACAATCTTCCATGTTCTTTTTTGATCATTTTTTAAATCTCTTCAAATCTTCTTAAATGCAAATTTCAGGAAAATTTCAAATTTGCAGGATTTTCTAAAAGTTAAAAAAATGCAATAATTCATTTTAAAATATATTAAAAAGTTCTAACAAGAAATTCAAAAATGATTTTAAATTTGGAAAAATGTAAACCCACTTATAGATTTTTCAAATTTTGGAATAAAATTTTAAAGCATTTGAAGGATGCCTAGACTATTTAAAATAAAAATAATTCAACTTCTAATTTAAGAAACGTTAAGTTAAAAAATTATTCTTCAACTTTATTGTGTCTAGCTTAAAATTACTTAAAATAACATAATTTTCTAAACTTTTAAAGTTCATTGCTTGATTCTTTAATTTATACTATTAAAAATGTTAACGTGGTTTTATCTTTTTGAAACTAATCTCAATCTTTGAACTCTATAATTGATAAAAGTTCTACATTTTGCAGTTTATTTGCATTTCACTTAAAACTGTTCAATATAAAAGTGTTAGTACCTTGCAGTTTATACGTGTAAGTTATTCAGCATTTGAATAAACAATTTTTGAATTGAAAATTTTTAAAGTTCATTTTTAAAAGCTTGGAATTCAAGGGTTCCATTTTGAATGCTTTAAAGTGTTGCTTATTTTTTATCACTTTATATGGAAAAATGTTTAGAACATAGTTTGATTTTTCTCATTTCATTTAATTTCATTTCTTTGATTAAAACAGCCAACCTGCAGTGCCCATGACATAAAAAAATGATAATTATTATATTTTATTTATTTTACTGTCAGGCACAATTTTCATTTTGTCAGTTACTCCCTCTTGCCTTTCCACTTTTTAGATATAATATGAAATCACATTGTATCAGATTAAAAATCTCTCTTGTTCTTAGCAGACTGTTCAAAATTACAATAAATGTTGGCAAACCCCTATAATATTGCATACATTTACACATACGTTTTATATGTAAATTCAGAAGGATGTCCTAATTGTACCATATGACAAATTATTGTCTAAATAATGTAAGAATAATAAGTCTTACTTTCAATCCAGATCAAATACAGATCTAACAAACTTTTCTGTAAAATTTACGGACCCGCGTAATTCTATTACAAACGTCTGTCACTTTTACATATGTATTTCTGAAAGAATTGTCTGCCTGAGAATTTTTCATTCACTGGTAAACGGAGATATTTTAAATGAAATTCCTTATCACAAATATCAAAAATTGTATATACTTTTAATCCTTCTCATTCAGTAATATTTACAAACTTACATTCTGATCTGAATATAATTTATTTCCTTACCAATGTTCTAATATATCCATTAAAAGTTCTTTTTGAATTCAATCTTTGAATATTCTCATAATATTTCTTCCTACATACTGATTTTCCTGTAACAGTTCGCCGTACAGCCTTACGCGTCAAACTCAAATTGCGCGGTCAAAGTAATAAAATGGAATAATTAAGCGGTTGCGTGACTGAAACGAAACAGCGCCCTCAAGTGGCTAGACCATGTATTCATTAGATCATGCTTGCACATGCAAGCGGCCGTTCACACCTCGGTTTTCCTGACTGCTGAAAATCGTGAAAACTCATTTTAATGGCGGGAGTTTTAAATCCGGAAAAGATTGGTAATTAAAAAATGAATTTTTTATAAGATAAAGTATCGATATATATCAGAAGAATTGTTATTGTGTAATTCTTAATTTTAATTTATAGAGAATTAGGGTAATGTATTACAAAATTATATGATTGAGATGTGGCATAGATTGCGTAAAACCGGCTGTTTGTTTTGAATCTCAAGGGTTGCGAAAGTAAATCGCAAGAACGAAGTATAATTCTAACTAAATGTTGCTTATTATTTACCGTAATAGTGGAGGTAAGTGCCCTTCGTATTTCTTTTTCTATAAAATGGTCATATTGATGTACGCGAGCTTTCTGTTTTGACTCTGTCAGTTTGACTATAACCTGACCTAAAATTTACACTATTTGCACTTAATAATTCAAAATACAAATATATTTATTTCATTTTGCAGAACATAGAAATAATTAAAACGGCTGGTTACAACTACCACGAAGTGAGTTTCACTTATAAATTAAATTTAAAAAGTAAATTTTCATAATGCTTGTTTATCACCTAATGTATATAAAATTATTGAAA
>NC_046665.1:19060844-19077136 GCF_010883055.1 Belonocnema kinseyi | reverse complement strand
TTTAAATCACAAAAGTTCTTCCGAAAAATCGAAATGTTAATGTAAAAACACGTGTTTTTGTATATTAATTTGTCGGTAAAATTTTTTGTATAATTTTAATTTTAAATTCAAACAATAATTCTTAACACTTTAAATATGAAACAAGAATTTATTTGATAAAATATTTTATTATCGTATTTTTAATAAATAATTAATATTGATTAAGAAACAATTTTATTTAGGCATTTTTATGATTTAGGAATTTTCAAATTCGTTAATATCATAAACTGTTCAGGAATTTTAATAGTTTTGGAATTGTATTTTCGGAACAGAGAGTTTTACCGAGTCGGAAATTTTATTTTTCGGGATATTTTAGCCGTCCCCATAGAATTACAGAAAATTTGCTCAAATTATAATTTCGGCGATCGATCTTGTTGATTTTTCCCTACAGTATTAATGAAAAAAATTGTATGGAAATTTTTGCTATCACAAATTTAAAGATAATCACAATTTAAAATTTTAAAATTCGCTGTTCATCCAATTTTTATTCTTGGATCTTGGCAATTTTTTCCAACCTATTTCAGTTACTGGTAGAAGGGGGTGATTTTGTCTTAGAAAATAAGTGAATAAAATTTGAAAAATTGGGTGGGCTTTTTTGACATCTAGGTATGTAAAAAAGGTAAACTTCAGAAAATTAAAAAACTAATTTAAGAACTATTAATACTCTTTTAAGATACCAATACAATTTACACAACATTAATTGTAAAATTTGCAAATTTTTAGGCCTTTAGTTTAAGAACTTGTGTTTTAACGTTAAAATTCTACCTTTTCAGAATACAGCCTTATTGTTTGAATTTTCAGAATTTTCGTTAAAAGTTATAGTTTAGGGCAAAAATAATATTCTGGGATTCGAAATTGTTACAACGCGAAAAAGTTTTAATTTAAAATTTACAATTGCGAAAATGCATTTAGATTGAATTGTACAAAGGTTTTTTGTTTTAAATATAAATTAATTAAAACATTTTACTTGTTTTTCACGATTATAGTTTTTAACTTCTAAAATGGATTGATTGTAGCTCAAACATGAAAAAGTATAGACTAATTTCAAATTTAAAGAGGTTCTATCACATATATTGAACTATTAAAACCTCTGACCTTTTTAAAGGTTTTTTTATCATTTGTCACCCCCCACAAATTATTATTATTTTGTTGTTGTAAGAAAATAACGCATGATTTTTGTAAAAATTAGAAAATATATATTAAAGGTACACTCAATGTCACTTTTGTTCAAAAAGATTGTTCCTGAATAAATTGACTCTTATTGTTTCCGATTTCGTTCTGTCACTCAGGGATTGTGTTTTCATAGAAAACATTGAAATGTGGTTTTTTTCACGTTTCTAAAATTATAATTGATGGTCACTCGGGGTAATTTTCTGTGAAAAATATTGCCTTACAAAGAATATTTGTCAAACAATAGAATGGATTTCTTCGCCCGAGATACAAACGTAAATTGTACTATAGTAAAAACAACTGGAAAAATTTAGACGAAAGTCAAATTGGGTAAAAAAAACAAACCTTTGTCGACGTATAAATACTAATTTTATTCCCCGAAAGATTTTTCAAAAATCTCTTCGAACCACTTTTATTGCAACAATTTAATTGAAGAAAAATATTTTTTATAAAAATAAAAATAGTACAATTTTTACATACAATTCTTAAAATGAAAAAACTGTGTGTCAAAGCAAAATCCAATTTGACTATTTTTTCGAAAGTTATCCGATATACTGACAACCGCAACATCAATAACAACGACGACGTAGACGCCAGAGAGACAGACAGATAAGGACGTAAAAACTTGTTTTTCTGTGTCAAGGAGCCTCAAAGCGTCGAAATTTCATGAAATTCACGAAAGTAATTTTTCGCATAAAACTCTTCTCATTATGGATGAGAATGCGAAAAAATAACAATGGGGCCTTGAAAAAGTAGCGTTTTTCGACTCTTGACTTTTTTCCATATCAAGCTTTTTTTGCTTCAAATGTCCATTTTCGTTTGGTTTTTTGGATTTTGAAAATCCTTTGACTTTGGTAAGTTTGATTTTATCAAAAAAAAGTTATCAAAGTCAAAGCCCAATTCAATCCGACCAGGCTTTCGAAAGTTATGCGGTATACAGGCAACAACGACGACGCCGGACAGACAAACAGACCCCGACGTAAAAACCTTTGGTTCTGACACAAGGGGCCTCAAAACATCGACATTTGATAAAATCTGAAAAAGTCATTTTTCATAACAAAAACTAATACCTTCTCATTTTGGATGAGAATGTAAAAATCATCAACAAGATTTGTAGAAAATCTTTCAGAGATTAAAATGATTGTCCCGTAAGTTAGAACCGAAAAATTACTATTTCAAAAAAATGAAAGTTGTTAAGAAAGAAATAAAAAAATGGGAAGAAATCAGGGAAAAGTTGGAAAAGAGGATGGAGTCATTGGAACAAAAACTAGAGAAGCAGGAAGAAGTTAATAATACAAAGGTAGAGGAGATAAGAGGTAGGATGAAGAAACTTGAAAGCTCAAACGGGAATTGCGGTGGGGGCGAGAGTGGGAATAAGTAGATAGAAAGGCTGAGAAACATAGAACAAAGAATAGAGAGGAAAGAGAGGAAAGAAAGAAAATTGAACATAGTGATAAAGGGTATAAGATTAGAGGGGAAGGAGCTGAAGGAAGGGGTGGACGAAGTACTAAAAAGGATTGATGCTAAGGTACAGATAGAGGAAATGCGAAATATAGGAAGGGAAGGGAGAAGAGGGGAGATAATGGTACTGGTGAAACTAAAGAAATGGGAACATAAGAGGGAGGTGATGACAAAGAAGAGGTTATTATATGGTAGTCGGGAGAATAGAAGGGAAAGAGAACATGGGTTAAGTATGGGAGAATTCAGATAGATGGAGTATGGTGGGATTGGGATGAAGAAAGGGAAGAGATAGTAAGAAATGAGGTGCAGGGAAACTAGAAGAGGAAGGAACGGGAGATAGGAAAATAAGAAATAGTAAGAAGGAAAAAAAGATGAGAAGCGAAAGTAGGTAAGAATGGAAGATTTGTTACTGGAATATAGCAGGATTAGAGAGGAAGGATGAGGAGTTTATGAGAAATTTGACACAATAGGATGTAGTCATAATGATGGAGACGTGGTTAGATGAAAAGGGATGGGAAAGAGTAAGGGGAAGGTTACCAAGTGGTTACAAATGGCAAGTGCAAAATGCAAAGAGGAAGAATAAAAAGGGCAGGGCAATGGGAGGAATGGTGATGGGAGTAAGGAGTGAATGTATAACAGGGAAAGATAAGAAAGACAGGAATGAACAAAAAGAAGGAGTAATAGTAGAAGAGGCTATGATGAGAGGAGAGAAGTGGAAGGTAGTGGGGATTTATGTGAACGGTGATATGCAGGAAAAAGCAGAGGAGATTTAAGAAATGATTGAAGAAAATAAAGAAGGGATTAGGATGATAATAGGTGGTGATTTCAATGCGAGAACAGGAGACAGAGAAGGAAGGGAATAGGGAGAAGAGAAAGGAAGAAAATCCAAACATAAGGTACTAAATGGGGAGGGAAAAAAGTTGTTGAAGAACTTGGAGGAGTTGGGATGGTATATCTTAAATGGGAATATAGAAGGGGATGAAAAAGGAGAATATACACGCTCAGGGAGTGAAAGGGGAACGGTAATTGTTTATGTGATAGTGGATGATGAGGTAAGAGAGAAGGTTAAGAAACTAGAAGTAGGAGAATATATTGATTCGGATCACTTTCCCTTAATAGTGACATTAGAAGGACAAAAAAGAAATAGCAATATGAGTAAAAGTGGAGCAAATGTGAAAAGTGTAGGAAAAGGGGATTGGTCAAGGAAAGGAAAAGAACAGTTTAGAGAACAAATAAGAAATATTAAAATGGGAGAGGGAAATGTGGACGAGGAGATGGAAAAAATGATAGGAGAAATAAAAATAGGATTAGAGTGCACAAATAATAATGAAGTTAGTAAAGGAGGGAATAGAAGTGAGTGGGATGAGGACTGCAAAGAGAAAAAAAGGAGGTCAGAAAGGAATTAAGAAAATGGAGAAAAGAAAAAAGTAATGGGGAAGAATATAGGAAAAAAAGAAAGAGTATACTGAATTGTGTTATCAGAAGAAAGACGAAGAGAATAATAGGTTTGAGGAAGAGGCGGAGAAGGCTAGGACGGAGGAAGAGGTATGGAGGGTAGTAAATAGAGAAAGAAAAAGAAGAAAAAGAGTAAACCAAGATATTGTAATGATAGAATGGAAGAAATATTTTTTGGATTTGCTAGGAGGAGTAGAGAGAAAAGTTGTAAAGGGAGGAAAATATGGTAGAGAAAGAGACGAGCAAGAGGAAATTTCAAGGGAAGAAATAGTTAAAGTTTTAGGAATAATGAAGGATGGAAAGGCACCTGGTATAGATGAGATCCCAAATGAAGTTTGGAAATATCGACGGGAGGAACTAGAGGAATGGGCATGGATAATGTGTAATAGAGTATGGAGAGGAGAGGGATGGCCAGAGTTATAGAAAGAAGGAGTAGATATACCAATAGTAAAGAAAGGCAAGGGAGAGGAGGTTAAAGATTATAGGGGGGTGACGTTGATGCCAACACTGTATAAAGTATATGTAACTATTTTGTCGGAGAGATTGAAGATAGAAGTTGAAGAAAAAAAGATCAAGTCACCGAATCAGACAGGGTTTAGAAAAGGAATGGGGGTAATGGACAACATATATGTTCTGAACTATCTAGTAAATAAGAGAATTAAAAGGGAAAAAGGGGCAATGATAGCAATGTTCGTGGACTTAAAGGCGACTTTTGAAAATGTGGTTAAGATTCTAGGCGAAGATGGATTAGGAGAAGAATGGATGGAGGAGTTGGAGGGTGCTAGAGGAGCAAATGAGGGACAATGAAAGAATGCACGTGAAAAAGGTAAATAGGGGTATAAAAAAAGTGAAAGGAAAAGGAAACGGAAGTCGCTTAGATTAGAAGCGTGAAAATTGTATGTAATGGTAAAGTAAAAGTTAAGTAGACTAAAATGCGTTTGCGTTCTCATGCTCTCTCTCTCTCTCTCTCTCGCTTGCACTCTCGCTTTCGTTCGCTCGCTCACTTGCTTGCTAACAAGTCCTAAATTGCGCTATCACAGGAAATAGAATTAAGGAACTAGATATAAGACTTTATGTAAATAGTTGTAAATAATTGTATATATAGAAAGGATAAGAGTGTAAAAAATATATAGATTTAAACGAAAATATTGTAAGGAATGGAAGTCATGTAAACCCTTAGGGGACACATTATGAATAAAGACTCGCGACCGGGACAAATCGGGAAATGAAAGTAAATTTGAAAATTGAACTGCAGTTCGAGTATTAAAAATTTAACAGTGATTGATTTTACAAGATGATTCTACATCTGTTCAAAATGATATAATTTACATATTTTAACGTTAAAATTTGAACTAATTTAATTCCAAAGCCTTAGTAGTGACACAAGTGCAAAAGTTTGAATTAATGGCTTCTTAAATGAACGCCTTTGTTCAATTTCAAAATCTTTTTGAAGTATTATTTCAGTATAAAATATTCCATTCTTAATCTATTTAGTTTGGAAATGAAAAAAAAAAAACAATTTCCAATAATAAACAATTTGAAAATGAATTTTCACAATTTCAGAGTGACAAATTTAAACTTTGAATGTTGCAATTTTAATCGTTTTATTTGTATTTATAAGGTAAAAGTATTTTATTTTTATTCTTAAAGAACAGTTTAATAATCATTAATTTAGAAAATAATCATATACGCTGGAGGCTTTTGCATGTTTCAAAGAAAAGAAGAAAATTTGGAGCTTCTCAAGAATTTTGAAATATTAGGAAAAAGATTTTAATTTCTGGGTAGATTAAAAATGATTTTTTATTTCGAAAAAGTACATAACTCAAAGATAAAAAATTACTTAATTTTAAGAGGAGGTATAAAAATACGGCACCACTAAAAAAATTCCCGAAAGGGATGAACGAAAAATGCCAGAAAATGAAATCTCCGGCACCTGAATAATAATTTTATAAAAATTGTATTAAAAAATACATTAAAAAACACGTGCTATTTGAAATAAAAAAATGTTCTGTCTAAATTTTCTTCGTACCTACATAATAACATTTTTGCAACAAACTTTGCAGGATTCAATTCAATAACGATTTATATCCAAATTTATTTATTTTTTTATTAATAATAAATTCGATTTTTCAGAACTTTTTAATATTTGTTTCAAATACTATGCACATTTTCAAACAAAATTTTTCTGAGAAATATAAGTTCGATTATTATAGTTTAAATAAATAAGTAATATTTAATAAGCAATTTTTTGAATTGTTTAAATTCATTAATTTTCTAGTTCGGATATTTTATAATTCAGCCATTTTCTTCAGGGATTTTTCAAATTCGGTAATATCTTATTGTCCGGATATTTATTTATTTTATTTTTCGTGAATTCTCCAATTCGACTTTTATTTTTCGGAACTTTTATAATTTCGGGAATTTTATTCTTTGGTTATCTTTCAATTTACGAATTTTACAGTGTCGGGAATTTTATGCGTGATTGTGAATTCTCTTTTGTTAAAGCTCTTTCCGCCTCGTGCTGTTTTTCGGGATTTTTCAGTCGCTTTTTCCGAAAAATAAAATTCCCACATCACTGTAAAAATTCCGAAATTATAAAGTTGTCGAAATATAAAAGTTCCGAATTGGAAAATTCTCGACAATTTACAATCTTACCGAATTTGAGAATTGCCGAAAAAAATTTCCGAATTATACAATATCGGCGCCAACAAGTCCCCCCAGGAATCGTCGAAATAACTCAGCCGCTCCGAGCAATCCAACGCCCCGGTGAAAGCTCCCATCGCGTCATAGGCAGCCAGTAGGCCGACCTTTCCCGGATTCACCCTGAAACCCCAAGAGCACGCATCAATGGCCAAGTCCTCCAATTTCCTTGCCAACGGGCTCGCATTTCAGCAAAAGTTGCGCAGTATAAACCTGTTCGGGAGAAGCGAGCGACGTAACGATAATGGATTCTCGGCAGTCTCCGACAGAAGTACAAAGATGGGAGTGGAGCTCGTACACCCCAAGGCAACCCTCAAAGAGGCATGGTGGATCGTATCCAACATTCTTAGCGCGGTTGCGCTAACTCTAAAGAAAAGAGAGGCCCCCACCCCAAGCACGCCCTGATCAGTCCCCTATGAACGGTGAGAAGAAGGGAGGGCGAGGCGCCCCAGGAGATTCTTGCAATCACCCTGAGAATGTTAAGGGCTCGTGATACCTTGGCGGCGATCGCTCTAATGTGAGCGATCCAATTCATTTTTTGGTCTAATATAATACCTAAATAGTTCAGGGTGCATTGACTCCGAACAACTGTTCGATTGATCCTAATCGAAATGCCACGACCCCTCCCCTGCCCCTTGAAAAGACACAGAGCTGTGACTTTGGGATCGAAATGGAAGCCTCTCGCCCCAGAATCCCGGTGACATAAAGCAGTAAATCTTCTGCATACATGGCCACGCTTACGCCATCTGGCAGATGTTGCCCGAGCCGTCTCAGAGCCAGATTGGACAGAAGCGGAGAGAGGACTCCTCCCTGGGGCACGCCAACCCCACAAGGCCTCGGGTTGGATCTGTCGGGAAAGAAAAATAGATACCGCTTGCTAACCAGAAAGGAAACCAAATTAAGCAGCCT
The DNA here is from genome assembly GCF_010883055.1 of Belonocnema kinseyi. Lineage (NCBI taxonomy): Eukaryota > Metazoa > Arthropoda > Insecta > Hymenoptera > Cynipidae > Belonocnema > Belonocnema kinseyi. The sequence goes on along the minus strand of NC_046665.1, from coordinate 19,069,402 downwards.
TGTTGGAACTGCCAGACCCTCAGCTCGTCAAGAAGAGGCCCGGGCAGAACCGCGTTAAACGCACCCTTAAGGTCAAGAGCGAGAGCCAATGTGCCCATGCCCCTACCAAAACCCTTCGTAATGTCAGAGACTAGGGAGGCCACGCAGTCCATAGATGATCTGTCCCTTCTAAAACCAAAATGAAAATCTGGGATCCAATCATTCCTCTCCGCCAAGAATTCCAACCGCCTCTGGGCCAACCTCTCGAATAACTTACAGAAAGTTGATGTTAGAGATATTGGCCTGAAGCCCCTACCCCCCGGTTTAGGGATCAAGTGTACTCGGGTGTTCCTCCAGGATTCCAGGAACGAAGAGTAGCGGAACATACTGTTGAACAGGAAGTGTACAAACCTCATTGTCGGGGCCGAAAAGCACCGTAAGACCTCGTATGAAAGTCCATCCATGCCGGGAGATGACTTAGCCTTGCACAGAGACAGAGCCACCCGAAACTCCTCCCAGGAAAAAGGCTGGTTCATACAATTCCGCTCATCGGGATTCTTAAAAGGGTCCCTCGCCCGAGGAGGAATGTCCGAGCGCACCAATTCATCCTGCAAGTCACGAATAGCTGGCGAATCTGGGTCCGTAACTACCCCTGTATGTGTTTCCCCGGCTCGAGAGGCCAAGGCCTTAACAGAACGCCATATCCTCAACAGACCCGTTGCCGGATCCAAGGACTCACAGAAGGCTCGAAAGGACTGGTGCTTAATGCCTCTAAGCTGAGATTTGACCTCACAGTCGATCCTCCTATATAATTGCATCCGAGGACCGGAAGATGGTCCGAGTTGTGACTGTTATCTCCAACTCGAACAGCGGAAACCGATGCCAGCGCAGTCGTAGAGAAGACAAGATCCAAATTGTTCGCAAGGCGGCCAGGACCAGAAATATAAGTGGGGACAGAGTCATTAAGAGGAATCAAGCCTCTATTAAAGACCGCGGAACACAGCTGATTGCCCATATAGTTCGTGTTTGGAGAGCCCCACATGGGGGAGTGGGCATTAAAATCCCCACACATTATCAAGGAGCCCCTATGCGATACATGATCAATTAAGCCCTGCCAAAAGTCCTGTGTGATTCTGACGTCAGGAGGGACATAAATGGATAAAAAAGCAATCCACCCTAGTGAAGATTTGATAGTTAGCTCCACTACCTCAATGTCGCTCGCCCACGGACCAGCCAAGTCAATGCAATCCACGCAAAGACTGTCCCGAACCAGTATCAGTGAGCCGCCCCCTCTACCGACAGCTCTATCACACCGATAGGACAAGTATCCCTTGATCTCGAAACCAACACCTCGAGTCAACCAAGGCTCAGAGATGCAGAGGACATCCAAATCATTGAGAAAGAGCAGTGACTCAATCTCCTCCCTCTTACCTACCACGCTTCTTGCGTTCCAGTTGGCGAATTTAAAAACCTTCCGCTTAGGTTCCATGCCAGAAATTTAAAGGGCCAGAACACGCTTCAGAGGAGAGGCAAATGCCTTAATAGCTAGACAAGGATATATACCTCAAACCCAATCGAACCGATCGAATGCTTTCAAGGGATCGTTGTAACGAGGGCGGGAAACCCAGACCATATGAACACAAACTATATCCCTAAGCACGTAGGGTAATTGCACATGTTCCTTTAACTATGCCGATTTACAGTCCCCCAATATTTGATATATTTTAGTTCAAACTCCCAAATTGAAGCCTCAAATTATATATTATAAATATAGATAGAAAAATTATAAGATTGATCTATTTGCACATTATTATGTTAATGTTTATTTTAACAATTTCAAATTAGATTCTCCAATTTGAACATACCTCCAAGAATTCCTCAAGATAACAAGTCTCAAAATTGGGTTGTCTCCCCATAAAAAAGCATACACATATTTCAAGTAAGATAGCATTAACTTAACAATTCCAGTTAATGATCCTTCAATTCAGATACTTCAGTTTTAAACTCTTTATTTAAAAATTCCAACTCAATAAACGAATTTAGAACTTTCAATTTACCGTTCTTTGGTTTATCAAAAATTAATTTAGACCTCACAACTGGAGTATCAAGATTTGCCACCCTTTAGTGATTAATCTATTACTATAGGATTTGATTTAATGTGTTCAATGCAGGTTTCGCCTGCTTCCAAATTAATATTTAGTTCCCATAGTCAAAAAATTCAACAAAGGTTCAATAATATTAGACAGAAATTATGGTGAATTAAAGAGATTTCTAAGATTTCGCATGGTAAAAATAAATTAAATATTTCCAATTTAGATGTTTTAATAAAGTTTAAATGAGTCAAGACATTTCCAAAGTATTCCAAATAGTGTACAGAAATTAAGCAGTTTCAAGAAATATCCATCCATTTAATGCGCTTATCTATTAATATACTTCAAAAATTCGGAAATATTTCCAAGGATTTAGGTTTAATGGATCTTAAGTCATTTCAAACCTTTCGAGAAGTCCCTCAAGATTTGGATTTATAAAGTTGAAAGGTTTAAAGCGATTTCCAGAACTTTCAGATTAACATGGATTTATGGGATTACAGGAATTTAAGCAATTTCAAAAAAATACCTGACGAAAATTGAAGATTTAAACGATATTTATGTTTATAACAAAAATTCCAATAGATTGAGAGATTCGGAATTATTCCCGCCGATTCAATGTGATTTCAAAAATTAAGTTTAAAGTGCTAAACGGCATTTTAAATGGTATAAAATTCATAAGAATAATTTCAATGGCTTTCAGAAAATTAATCAGTTTCCGAATAATTCCAAATATTTAGAACAAATTAAAAATTTAATCGATATTTATGTATTTAACAAGAATTCCAATAGATTTAGAGATTCGGAATTATCCCGCCGATTCAACGTGATTTCAAAATTTAAGTTTAAATTGTTGAACGGAATTTTAAGTGGTTCAAAATTCATAAGAATAATTTCAATGGCTTCAAAGATAACTCAGTTCCCAAATAATTCCAAATATTTAGAGAAATCTCGAGATTTACAGAGTTCGGCGGAATTTAAGTCGCTTTATGTGGTTATAAACATTTTAAGCGACTACAAGGACATCAGTTTAAATCATTTAATATCCTTACAAATTTAAGTTTAAAGATCCCTAAATGGTATAGAGGATTAAAATTTCAAAGAATTTAATAGCTTTAAAACATCTTCCTTTAGTCAAAACTTACAGGAGTTCAGAAAGATTTCCGTAAATTTAGAAGATTTGGTGGACTTTAAGATGGATTCAAGTAAAGATATTTGACGCCTTCCGTATATCCAAGTATTTCTATGGATTTAAGAGGATTGTCGATAAAATTTAACTGAAGTTCTTCAAAATTTAGGGAGCCTCAAAAATTGTAATCTGAAAGAATATAAGCTAGTATAAAGAATACTCTCGAAAGGCTCAATGGGGAACCAATCGGATTACCCTGGGAAAGACTCAAGAGCTAACTAGGTGGGTTATCTGGGTTTTGTATGGTATGCTCGGAGGAGCGACTCACGTTCAATGAGGAAGAAACCGCGCCCTTAAGCTGATCCTCTAAGCCCTACATCTGATCCATCTCGGAGTAATGTAGGGAGAGGGTGGCTTGTGGCGCCCGAAATTCCGGAGAGCTGCTGGAAGAGGCTTGAATAGTTTGGGGAGCCGAGGAGGCTCGGCCGCCAGGATGGCGTAAACCCATTTTGCTCAGAGCAACCTCCACCTCCTGGAATCCGCAGTCATTCCAAAACCGGAATTTCATTACCTCGAATTCAAAGAGATAGATTCCACAGATCCTAGAAGAGGACATGTGCTCTCCCCCACAATTGGCACATCTCACCGAAGAAAGTTTGTTGGGGCATTCCTCGGTGCGGTGGAATTTTGCGCAGAACACGCACGTCGGCCTCATAGCCCTGCATTGGTCCGATCCGTGCCGGAACCTCTGACAGGTGAAGCACGTCTTCGGGGGAAATATAACGAGAATGACATTATATCCGAAGCTGGAGAGAAAGATGACCTTTGGAATCCTTGAGCAGGCAAAAACAAATTCCACCCGTTCATCCAGGGTGCCATCCTGCTTGGTCCTGCGCCTGATGGAGGTGATTGACGATCTAACCTCCTCAGTGGTCCTGCTCAAGATTTCAGAGGCAGAGTACCGCACAGGAACACCGTTGACAAATGCTTTTTTAAGAATTAGAGAGGGGGGATGGACACAGTGTACCCAGAATCCCTCAGCTCCTGGGAAAGTACCAGGGTGTTCGCGTCCTCCATGCTATCACAGAAGATCTTTACTTGGTTCTGCCCGTTCCTGTATATCTGTCGGGGACCAGCAATGACTCTCCTAATCCTATCCGCCAATGCAAGGGGATCGTATTTCCCAACATTTATGCCTCTCGTACTGCATTCTAGGAAGACCAGACAGGGGGGACAGCACCCCCAGAGTACAAGGCCGGTGCAGCACCCGGCCTTGACCACTTGATGTGATCATCCGGGTAGGAGGAGGGGAGTGGTCCATCCATCAAAGGCTCCATATTACTTTGTCTGTCATCTCTGATGACAGTGGAGTGAAACAACGGATCCTCCTCTGAAGCTATCTTTTCAAAAGAGTGCCCGTTACGGGTCAGATTGCTGGCAGACTCAACAATTGGATGTCCATACTATACCCCGCTCCTGCTGGTTATTTCCAGGAGACTTTCCTTCAGGGAGGCCGCCTGGAGAGGGGAGATACCGGGCCTCTTGGCTGATCTTGGTCTGGGGGAGGATTCTACCTGGACCCTGGTCGAAAATCCGTTAGTCTGCGGAAGCCTCCCATCTCGGGCTGCGTTGTGTGTGCGTCCGGACCCGCCCTTTGAGAGGCTTTGAGAGGCGATGCCGAACCCAAAAAATTTGGCTTGCCACCAGACTTGGACTGATCCATCTTGGAGAATCAAGACCTAAAAAAGAGGCTCAATTAGTTGAAATACCGTGTAAATAAATAAATTGGAAGTCCGCGAACTTCCCGCCCTCAGCCACAAATTGTTACTAAATTAAGTTAAACTAAGAACCTTGCCCACCCATAAAGCAGGACATAAAAAAATTCAATCTATTTAGCGAAGCTGGGTGAAGCATCTAAACCCCTTTGGAAGTCTCAACCGATCCGGGGAATCAATAAGCATAATATAATACAGTATAGAAGCAGTCAGAGGTTGTAGTGTTAGGCAAGAGGAGCAAATCAAAATAAACAAAATTCAATTAAAATCCGAGCCAAATAAATGTGAGTGGAATAAATTAAGACCTTACAAGCACAGGGCAAATAATAAACAGCAATAAGAAGCAAGGTATCATTGTAAGAGCGGGATGTGAAAGCAGGGAAAACAGGAGGCAGCTGGTTGACGAGGTAAACAAAGCCGGTTAGTTGCTTGTCTTTATCGGTGTCCAAGTGAGAACCATAAACACACATGACCTTCCCTTTGGGTGATGAGCAAACTCTGCCTATTTGGCTAAAATACTCGGCTTACCCCAGGTTCCAAAAGTCCGAAGAAGATTATGCAGCAAAGAGGAAAACATCACCAAAATTGGTACCACATCTGAGCCGGTTCCAAAGAGAGCATGGAGACTGATTTGCTCCAATATGCGGTTGCTAAGAACAATGCAGATCCTCTGATCAGTAATCAGCTAATAGACTTCACAATAGGATATTAGATCTTTAATAAAAAATTCCTCCCTTGTCACATTCAGTTGTTGCACAACTTTGACAGAAACATTATAGAATTAAGATTCCACAGAATTATACACAGCATGGAAAAACCACGCACAAAAAAACCCAATAGATTCACATATGAACCACTAAACGCCCGTTCAGGTCCAACGCAAGGGACCCTACCCACCTACCATGATCTAAGAATACACGGTTTAGCCATCAGCTCCCCCAATTTCGTCCCCATTCGCACTCCACTACTTTTAGCCATCTTGGTTACCATAGCAACGGTTAGCGTCTCGGTCTTCACTCAAAAGATTTGAAATCATGAATTATGGCTACATTGTAAATCTATGTCAATACCTGCGAAAGTTCTCAATATTCAAATAAGGTGCAAGAAGCGGACACTGCTGACGCTATCCGTTTGTGAAAGCGCGTCGTGTTAAGATGAACTTTGTGAAAATTATCGTGGTGTTTCTATTGAAAATACCATTGAAATCATTATTTCATATGAATATAAGATCTGAACATGTAACTTTGTGTACCCTGAGAGTGTTCTTTTATTCTCATTTAGTGCTTATGTATATACGAAATATAAAAACGGATATTATGATAATACAGAATATGTTATCGATATTTTGCATTTATTTATTTCTGCTTTCAGCCTTGAGAGGTTATGTTATCCATATTTCTAAGTATTTCTTCTATATTACAAGTTAGATGTTATATATTTGTTTATACTTTAGATCACGCATCTAAAAAATTTCATTATTTTTTAACTAATTTAATTTATTTATAAACTAAATAATTTCTTTATCTTTTACTTACAATCTTCGCTCATTGCTTTTACTTCCTTTCAAATATACTTCATTCTCGCGCGCTCACTTATCCAATATGGTTAAAAGTGGTGGAGTTGCTCTTTATTGGTTAACTTTTTTTTTAGTTTCGTGTGGCTAGACCGTGTATTCTTAGATCATGGTACCTACTACTTAGGGTACGACGTATCCACTTCTTGGGGTACGAAATGAAAAACGTCCTTATCGACGCATAATCTACGCGTTCGTAACTGCTTAAATATTTTTCAAGATTTGAAATAGCCATGTTTAAATGCATTGTTTATTATTTTGACAGCTTTGCTAATTGTATGTCTTGGTCATTGAAGTTTAGTAGGTGCGTTGTTCGCACTTTGTAAAATTGAGCCATTAGGTATTTCAGATTAGGTGGGGATATCCAAGATATCTGCACGCTGAGGGGCAAACAATAATACCAAATACATGGGACTAAACTTTATTTTTATAATAACTTGGAAAATAATTATTTTTTACAATAAGTGTATTCAGAGTATTTAACTATTTAATAACTATTTAATTGAATAATAAAATTGATGTGCTTTTTGTAACTGTGAAAAATATTTTTTCTCCAGTTATAAACTAAGTTAAGTTTTATCCTCTGAGATTTGTATTATTGCTTGGCCATCATTGTACAGACATCTTGCCAGCTGACATCACAACTTGAAACACTTAATATTAGAAATCTTAGCGCATATATAACTGGAGGGAACCCGACAAGGGCAGAGTTATTGGCAAAATAAAAGAGACAGACTATAAGTTAGCGGGAGAAGTTATCACTCTCGTGCATCAATCTGATTCGCTGTCTACCGCTCCCCTCTAAATGAAAGTTAAATAGTTTACATATATGCGCAAGTAAAGAGCTGTTAATGGAGAAAAATTCAAAAGACTAATCATGTTGCTGTGCGAGAGAAATAGCATATCCCCCAGTCCCAGTCAGTGGTGGCAGAACGTGGATATCTCTGGCATGCGCAGTTATTATTTATGTGTATTTTTAGGTTATGTAAGGCCATGTGTCAATTTAAAAATACACAAGAATCACTACTGCGAATGCTCGAGATATCCGCGTTTGCTCATAATATAACTTTTTATCTTAAATAATTCGTACCTTAATGAGAATACATAGTGGAGCATAGGCATGTTAAGATTACTAGAAAAGTAAAGTATATGGATGCTAAATTCCCCACGCATGAAGTTTTTCGATATTTAAGATGAAAAGGTCCTTCTATATGCGTAATAATAGCATTCTCAGATTTAACTGAATTTAAAAAAGACATTAGGAAAACATACAAATTCAATTGGATCAAAATAAAAACTATTTGATCAAATTTTCTATGACTAGACATTAATATAGAAAGTTTAAACTATACAATTTAAATAATAACTTTTTTTGTAATTTTGTACATTTATATTCAACTCTCGTACTGTTTGTTGTGTAATTATTTACATGAAAGTAACAGAACCTCGATTTGAACTTCTCGCGAACAAGATACGAAAATTTATATTTGTAACTCGAGCATTTAACCTTTTTTTGGCAATAAATAATGCCTTGAAAAATATATTAAACATTCTAAACATTCATGCGTTAGAAAGAGAGATTCGATCAACTAGATTAGTGGGCATCGGAATCCCAACCCTGGTAATTTCAATCATGCTCATACATCAAAGCCTAGTTTCACCATCAACATATAGAAATGGACCTTCAACTTTTTTAAGAACATGGCAAGCTTGGAAACAGCTGCCAAAATTTCAAAACAGTAACATCGGACCATTCGTACCCCACCTTGTGGCCATTTCATACCATACATACTCGGTACGTCGTACCATAAGTTCGAGAAATATCTGAATCCCTACCGAGGTACAGTGAGCACCGTTATAATTTTACCTGCAACAAAATATACCCCCAAGTTTTTGCTGTCAACTAGTTCTAGATGATTAATTTAATTAAGAATATTTGACCAGATTTAAAAAAAGTAAAGCACGTTGAGTTTTCACGCACATTGCTATACTGACCTGTATATTAAATTCATCAC
>NC_046665.1:19058212-19060744 GCF_010883055.1 Belonocnema kinseyi | reverse complement strand
TGACAGATTTCAACCGATTGGCGTCGTCGAACACATTTTGGAAAGGTTGTGAATTACAATTTTAACTATGGATTGGTTCACGCTCACAGAACGCGCGGAAATAGTGACAATGTTCATTAAATGTAATCGATAAGTTGTTGCAACACAGCGTGCGTATCGTCAAAAGTTTCGCGGTCGTTCTGAGATCGTCCGATTTAACGGCACTGGACTTTTTCTTATGGGGATTTTTGAAAAGCAAAGTGTATACCAACAAACTGACGACTTTAGACGAGCTTAAGGACAATATTCGAGATATCGCCTGAAATTCTGGCAAATGTCATGAAAAATTCCAGAAAAAGTGCTGAATTTTAATAATAAAGGTGGTCCAATATTTCTTATGCGTACGAGGTGTGTGCAAAAAGTAAGGTGAATTTTCAATTTTCGCGGGCTACGTACATTCAAGTTTTAAATTTTTTGTTTTGTTGTATTGGTACACTCGTCACGATCATATGTTCACAGTTTGACTATATAGCTCGTGTTGTTTTTCTGGCAGAGGCGTAAAAGGTTAGAAGGGTTTGGTGTGCTCGGCGATTTTCTTCTTTCGAACAAAATGGAGCAAAGAGTTTGCAATAAATTTTGTGTGAAAAATGGAATCCAGTGCTCTAAAACTCTTGAAATGTTGACAGTTGCATACGGTGAGTCTACTCTGAGTAAGAAAAATATGTATAAGTGGTACAAGCTGTTCCAAGAAGGCCGAGAGGATGTCGAAGACGAACCTCGCCTGTACGTCCCAGCACGTCAACAACAGAAGAAAACGTTCAAGCAGTGGAAGAAATGGTGTTGAAAAATCGCCGAATTACCATCAGAGAAGTTGCTGAAGATGTTGGCATATCGGTCGGCTCATGCTATGCTATCTTTTCGGATGTTTTGGGCATGAGACGTGTGTCAGCGAAATTTGTTCCAAAACTGCTTAATTTTGATCAAAACATCCATCGCATGACCATCGCTCAGGAGATGTTGAATGAAGTCAATAATGATTCTGATTTTCTCAAAAGGGTTATAACTGGCGATGAATCATGGGTATATGGTTATGACGTCGAAACTAAAATCCAATCGTCTCATTGGAAGCATCCTGTGTCTCCAAGACCGAAAAAAGCACGTCAATTTCGGTCAAATGTGAAGGTTTTGCTCACTGTCTTCTTTGATTACCGTGGCGTAGTGCATCAGGAATTCTTACCATAAGGTCGTACGGTCAATAAGGAGTATTACCTTCAAGTCATGCGCCGTTTGCGAGAGGCGATACGCAAAAAACTTCCAGAACTTTGGAAAAACAATTCGCGGCTTTTGCACCACGATAATGCACCAGCTCATTCATCGTTGCTTGTGAAAGATTTTCTGACCAAAAATAGTACCACAGTCATGCCTCAGCCTCCATATTCACCGGATTTGGCCCCAAGTGACTTTTTTCTTTTCCCAAGACTGAATAGACCCATGAAAGGACATCGATTTTCAACGTTTGAAGAGATAAAAACTGCATCGCTGAAAGGACTCAAGGCTATACCACAAAATGATTATCAGAAGTGCTCTGATGATTGGAAAAAGGGTTGGCACAAGTGTATTATATCTGAGGGGGATTACTTTGAAGGGGACAACACAAATATTGAGGAATAAATGAATATTTTTTGAGAAAAACATAAAGTCACCTTATTTTTTGAACACACCTCGTATTTCAAATGATAAATACGGCAACTATTAACTCTGGAAGTAGTCTAGAGTGTCAAAATTTTTCCATATATATACTGTTAAAAATAATATTAAATTTAATATACCCTCGTATATTAAAATTAAGATATCAAGCATATGAAATCGCCATTAAGGGCGACTATATTTTACCCGTACATTGCACTTTTAAAATAAGTAACAATTCAGTCAACACAGTAGAAAGAAAGTTTTAATAAAGCACCAATATCAGGGTACATTATTCCTGCAACAGAAATTACCCTTGCAGTGTGAATGTTGTACCGTAATGTAGGGTATAGATTCCCAATCACTTGGGGCAAAGACATTAGAAACGTAGATGCGGTACGAGGCGTCGGTGTGGGGAATTATATATATATATATATAGGACACCACGTTTTCTGCCTTATCAAGTTGCTGCCCTCATCGTACTACAAAGTCGAATTCTTGTTTTCTCATTCTTATTAAAATATGGGGGTAAAGCAGTAGAAAGATTTTTTGAGGTTAGAAAAGTTTGACATGTATGTATCGCTCAATTTTTTCAGACCTGATGCTTGATCCAGGTTTTCGGTACAGTCTTTTCTTTAATTATAAAAAAACGTTCTCGAAAAATCATATTATTAATTTAAAAAAAAGTATTATAGAAAGACATTTCGAGATAAACAAGCGCTGATAACATTTTTCTTTGAAAAATATTTTAAAAAAATAAAATAATCAAATATTTATACCAAAGAAACAACTTTTTAAATGTTTGAAGTGTTTAAAAATTATTGTTTAAATTTAAAATTAAAATAATTAAAAAAATATATATTTCTG
>NC_046665.1:19056904-19058112 GCF_010883055.1 Belonocnema kinseyi | reverse complement strand
CTTTCGATCTGCAGGTTTGCCGCACAAGTACCCGTCGGAATGGCGTAGTGCTACAGATAGTGGCAATAATGTAAGGCAAAGGAGGAGTGGGCTCATGGTGTCGCCCTGAAAGACACCTCTCTGAAACGTGAACTTGTTAGTTGTCACACGATTTTTTCCAGATGAGATAGTAAATCTGGTTCTCCAAAGCGGCATCAATCTCTCTATGCACCCAACTATTTGCGGATGAACCTTTAAGATTTCCCGTTGGAAAGTTTCCGTCTTAGACAGCTCTAGCCCTGCCTCCGTACACCATTCGTGTATTGTGTTAACAATATCTTGACCCTTAGTTTGTATTTCCGCTACTGTATTCCCCGTTACCGCGGCCGACAGATCGTCTGCGTATGAAGCGAATATCTTTCCATATTTTTCTTCCAGAATCGGAAAGCCTGTTGAAAGTGATGCTCCAAGCACACGGCCCGAGGACTGAAACTTGCGGACAGCCACGCGACGCCCACTTGGAGACCTCACCGCCATCCCATAAGATAGTCATGCGCCTATCCCCAAAGTAGCTCTTGAGCACTCCGAAGATATTCACAGGGCATCCTTTTTCTTTCAGGTCCTGGAGTACTAATGGCCATCTAACATTATCAAATGCCCCCGAGATAACAAATAAAATTCTCAAGGCATACTTCTCACGCTGGTGTTCTTCCACGATTCGACGGAGGTGTACAAGCGCATCTTCCGTCGAGTAATTCTTCATAAAGCCAAACTGCCAGCCCGGGAAGTTCTCAGGTATCAACACGTATTCCCTCATTCTTCCGAGAAGCAAGCGCTCGAACAGCTTACCGAGAACCGAGAGAAGACAAACCGGGCGGTAGGACTTGACGTCAGCAGGATCCTTCTCCTCTCCCTTCAGGAGGCACCTTATTAGACCCTCCTTCCAGGCAAGCGGAAACAGACCAAACTTCATGCATGCATTTACCAATCGAATATACTCTCCTCTATAATTGGCCACGCCCATTTTAGAACCCTTACTTCAATGAGATCAGCACCCGGCGACTTATTGTTAGGCAGAAGTTTTAGAATGGCCACAGCCTCCTCGAGCGTGAACTCAGGTTCATCAGCTAGGGCAGCCTGTTCATTCTCGCCAATCTCAACAACATCGCCAGTCGCATGCTGATCTTCACTTGGTACAAACACATCAAGAAATCGTTCAACTATTTCCT
>NC_046665.1:19045547-19056804 GCF_010883055.1 Belonocnema kinseyi | reverse complement strand
TATCTTTACGATATCTACGACGAAGTCTACGGACTTTATATTTCATTCGCGTTGAAAATTTATTCCACCACGGGTGAGACTTGAAATGCCAGGTTTTCCGTGGCATTGAAGCCTCACAGGAATCTACAATGGCCTTCGGTAGCTCCTGTGCAAGTTGTTCCGCACTCTCCTTATCAGTGACCTTGATGCCGCTAAGAATGGTGTCTACAGACTCCTTTAGGCTACCGTCAAACCTCTCCCGATTGACTCTTGTTAGCAAGAATCGTTTCGGTTGAGGCTTTTCGGCCTGGCCGATCTCAGCAGCAACCCTAATCTTTATGCTAGTTTCTATTACGTTATGGTCACTGGTCGTTAAACCGGGAAAAACATTCCACGAAGTTATATACGGTAATAGGTTACCGGTAACCATTGTTATGTCTATATGACTTTCTCCGCGTGCCGACGAGAACGTCGGAGTCGTGCTGTCATTTAAAACGTGCAAATTATGTTCCGCGATAAATGACTCGACTACTTCTCCGTTTCTATCCAATATTGGGCTGCCCCAAAGTGGGGACTTTGAATTCACGTCCGCGCCTATTAGTAATTTCTTCCCCCTCAAATTTCTGAGGATGTAGCTCAGAAAATCGAGGTGCTGCTCCGGCTGGTCCGCGTACTGAAAGTAGCACGAAACAGCGTAGAAGGTAACAGCTGGGCTTTGCACTTCAACACAAACGCAGTGTTGATTACATAGATATGAGAGCTTTGTGACACTTACCCGACCGTTATGTGCCACGATTGCTGCTCGCGGATTCTCACATCCCAGTGCAGTAAACTGTCTGGCTGTTACTCCTGACCCCGTCAGTCTGTTCCTAGAAGTAGAAGGCTCCTGCATAAGAACTATATCAGTGCCCCTTGAAGTGTACAAGTCATGTATTTCATGATTAACTACTTTAGATCGCGCTATATTAATTTGAAGAATAACAACGTCGCTCGCGTTAGCGCCATTGTAACTAGCAAAGTGTACTTCACGATCCCAAACGTTCAAAACTTGACTCGAACTTCGTCCTGAATTTACTGAATTTACTCCCCCTACCCCGCATTGAAAGGACGGAACCGCATCGCACCTGCTCAATGGAATAACCACGTCCATGCAAAGTTTGTCAACCCCATCAAATCTTTATCATTAGCCATAGATCATAGTTTCGCGCCCATTACTGACCGCGAAACCGTGCCCTTTCGTTATAGTTTTGTCAATCGTCCTGTAAGGGGAAAATAAAAATAAATTAGTAAACATTGCAACTCGGCCATTTCCCAACCTTCCCTTTAAATATAAATTGCAATATACTTTAGAACTCATAATGTAGCATCTGCTGCTCCCGCAGCTCAACACCTGACCACACCCAACGTCCTGCGTTTAGGCACCGCCCTTCAACCAACAGATCCACCAACAGAGTTTCAACTTACAAAGATACTAGATGCAATCAGTTACTAAGTTACAAAGTTACAGTTAATTAATATTCAATTAACTCTGTTGATATCTATATTAGGCTTCAGGCGATCACCACCAATCATTTATGTTGGCTACTTTCAATTGACACTTCACCAGAGCCTGCGACCAAACACACATCAACCGTGTGCGTCCGCCACAATCAGCTCGTCACCACAGACAGTAACTCCATACAGAGTTAATGTCCGTAGCCGGCAGCAGCAGCCCTCTACCTTTCAGCACCCACTTACATGAGCAATCCAGACAGAGAGACTGCGTCCACCAAAGGACTGAAGTCAAGCATCTGTGAGGTTGATTGAAGCCGAACCGACGACTGCTGGCTACTGCCAACAGCATCTGATTCAGCTATCAGCTCGTTCAACGTTCGACGAGCCCCATTACGTTAATCCTAAAGACCAACGCGGGCGTTGTCTATGCTCCTGAGCAAGCTTCACCCGGGTTAACCCTTGCGATTTCTGCCCAAGGCAGCTGTTAAGAGGCGCTCAGCCGAAGCCGGGTGCCGCACCTCGATAGCCCTGACCCTAGAGCTCTTAGCCGGCAACCCCCACATAATGCGGGGGCTCCGTTTCCGTCTAACGCCACGAGGAGGCGGCTCCAATGGGTACACCGTCTATATAGAGAACAGACCCTTCAAGATCCCCCTGAAGGGAACACCATGCATACGTACTTATAGGAAACATCCTTCGAACTTTCCTTATGACAAGCAACCCGCTTACTATTTGACAGAAAGAACTTTGAGAACCTCCTTATGGCAAAGCGCTATGCTCACCATTTAACAGGTAGGCTCCTATAAAACTTCCTTGTAGCAAACAGCAAGCTCGCCATCCAACAGGAAATATTTCCAGTGCTTCCTGCAGCACACACAGTGTTCATCGCTTAGCAGGAGAATCACTCCAGGTCTACTCCCTTAGGGGTGGTTTCGTTAGACAGTAGATAGGGACAGTGGAAATGTGACTATTCAGGTTAAATCCATAAGGGAACTTGGAGTTTCTGCCCGCCCATGCGGTATTTCGCTCAAAGTATCTGGACCCTTTTGTTATCCACCCTCAAGCTTCGCCTAACTGACAGGTTTCTTCGGGCTCAGAAAAACTGCTCGCAGATTGCAAAAAGAAGTTTTGAAGCTTCAATGAGGAATCAGTCCAAGCTGAGAAGCCCAGTTGCCTCGTTAAAGGGGAGTGGTTAGCCATTTGTAGGCACACGAATGGACTTGAAAATTTTACCAGCGGGGACCTACTTGGAGGTTCCACTCCTAGTCTCTTCCTGGCCAGAAAAGGACAAGGAGACACTACACCCAAG
The DNA here is from genome assembly GCF_010883055.1 of Belonocnema kinseyi. Taxonomy (NCBI): domain Eukaryota; kingdom Metazoa; phylum Arthropoda; class Insecta; order Hymenoptera; family Cynipidae; genus Belonocnema; species Belonocnema kinseyi. Next base: position 19,054,022 of record NC_046665.1, on the reverse strand, counting down.
TTTCGAGAGGTATTTGCATGCCTCTCTCCCAGTTGCTGGCCATTTGCACTGGTATGCGTTCGAATAACTGATTGAAGAATCAGCCATTCGCCCAGTTTTTCAATGGACTCCTCCACTGATCCAACTAGTAGTGATCGAGGAACACTTATCAGGCGGTAAGAGCTACGAAAAAGGACCCTCGTGAACCTCTCCTAGTATCTCACTGGCTGGATTTCCTGCATCAAGACCACTCCTTATGGTAGAGTCATAACACACCCAGGCATCAGAAGGATGCCTCAAGCATGCTACTGCTCATTGTACCGCGCAGCTGTTAGCACTGCAAGCCCGGACCCATAGCTCCAGTGGCTTAGTTTTATTCATCGCCGATTCCACGACTCACCTTTAACCATTCTCTTTAGTGAATCCTCACTGTGGAAACACTACGAGTTTTGGGTGAGTCCAAGAGCGGCCTTGAGCAGTTACGTGACACATGGCATCACTTCCAGCGTTAGACAGACTCCTCTGTCAACCTTTGGCTGGTAACAATCGGGGCGACTCACGTTCAACCCCTACTAGTATCTCACTAGTCGGATGTAATCATAACAGAACCACTACTTTATTAGCGAGTTGACTACGTCTTCTGTGTAATTTGCTCATCAAAGCCTTCGCTCGATAGACATACACAGTATTCTTTGTCACTGCCAACCCACGACACGCCATTCCTATTTCTCTATGTGAATGCAAGCCCTGAATAATTCCAGGCACCCCGCAAACACTGCGAGCTTTGGGCGTGTCCAAGTGTTGCCCTGTATGATACTAGCTGGGCAGCATAGAGAGACAGAGAACACTAAATAACTAAGCGCAAGGTGGTGTACCCAGGCGCCAGTCCACACGTTCGGCCAGACATCTCGACCGCCAAAGTCTCGTAAGGTTGGGACGGCGTCGCACCTGCACACACAGCAAACACCTGCTGAGGCTTCATTGACTAAGGGGATTACTAATGTAGTAGGCTGCATACTGTCTCTCCTCGCTGCTTCGCCTAACACGCATCAAACACCACATTACGTGATGATCTCGCGCGCAACGCACAACCAGGTACCGAATTTAGCCGCCTCTCCCTACTCACTCCTAAGAGGTAGGGTACAGACGTTGCCCACATAGCACGAACGAGGACGTATCGGTTTGGTACACGGCCAGGGCACTCATAGGGCAAGTTCTACTCGGCTCCATTGGCCCCATGTGTTTTCGCTATGTAGTAGATAGAGACAGTAAGAATCGCGTTTAATTTTGAATAATCAATCAGGTGATTGGTCAACCCAGACAAAAAAGTTGCGCCAACCAGATTGGCCTGTAACTTCCACTCTGCGCGAGGGGCGCTCTACCCGTAGCAGACCTCTGCCAAGGGAACGGTTATGGAATGGGCCTGAAAATATTACCAGCGGGGACCAACTGGGAGGTTTCTGCTTCAAGCCGTAAACTTCTCATCTGCAAACAAATAGATGATCAGGAAACCGCTTCGCCTTTAGCTTTGGAGTTATTTTATGTATTGGAGGATTTTTAAGGTAATTCGTACCTAAGATCTCTAGGAATCTGAATCTGCTCAGCAGAGTCCAGACTCCCACAACTGGCTCCGACAAGTCCGCTGCTGAGATCCCCCATATTTACGAATATGTCTAATAGTTTTCCTTTTGAAGAAGGACTTCCCTGGCGAAATTATCAAAGATTTTGCGTACCTTTTCACTGACCAAGTGGCCAGCTACAATAGGCCACTCTCTTAGTTAGCCCTCCAACATTGACGAGAGTGCCACACGGTGGTTCTCATAAAAGGGGTAATCCAAAAGTACGTGTCTCATTGTCTCTTCAGACCCGCAGCTGCAAAGTCTCTTCCTGGTGATTATTCCGCGCGAGAACAACCATGAGGCAAAGTCCCCATGACCAGAGACAAACTGCGTCACGTAATAGTACGGAGACCAAGACGAAGCAAACCTAGTTCTAACGTCCTTAAAGAACTCAAACGTTGTTCTTCCGTGTGACGCAAGCTCTCATTGCGCCTGCCAGAGGCACGAACCCTCTCTCTTTATATTAGTTTTAAAATCTTCCAGTCTTTCACCTGCTTCAATTGTTATGTTTCCAAATTTTGTTTTTAAACCAGCTCTTACCCAGGAAATCGCAATGAGCTCTCGTCGTCAACTTCTCGCCATAGTATACCCCTAGTAACTTAAATTCCTTTACATACCTAATTGCCTTTTCCTTCATTTTAATGACCGGATACCTATCTTTTCCTTTTCCATTTGCCTTCAAATTGTATGTCTTATTTCTACATCTCATACTCATTTTGTCCCGCCCAACTTCATACTTTGTTGGTGTACCTGCCAATTCCTTAAACGGTTTCAGGGCTCTTGGTATATATTTTACATACATGATTGCTGTCTTTGACTCAGAAAGCTGCAAGCCAGCTGATCTGCAGCAACTATTTATTAAATTTACAATTTCTGCCCCTTTTTAGTTTCTATCCCGTTTCTTGTGTTACTAGCTATTAGTGCAGTAAAATCATCAGCGTATGTCATAAGCATTTTCCCAATTAATTTAAACAGTTTAACGAGCAGGTAATCAAATACAATGTTCCAACAACATGGACCAAATACTGATCCCTGTGGACATCCACGTAAAGCCTTTTTAGAAACTTTTTTCCCTCCCCCCAAGTAAGAGAAACCATCCTATCACCAAAATAACTCTTCATCAAGTTATAGAGATATCTCGGACATGCTCTCTCCTTAAGCCCTCCAAGATCATTGACCAGAGTACATTATCAAATGCTCCAGTAATGTCAAAGAAGATACCTAGTACATATAGCTCCGGGCAAGAGTCGTTCATTTTTCTGAAGTCAATTAGTGCGTCTTCCGTGAAACGCCCAATTCTGAAGCCAAATTGTCTCTCTGAGAGCTTTTCCTCAGTCAGTACAGTCTTATTCAGTTTTTTCAATATTAGTTTTTCCAGCAGCTTTCCGAGTGTAGACAGCAAACATATCGGCCTATGTGATCGCGGATCTGACCTATCCTTATTCCCTCCCTTATAAAGTGCTCTGAGTTTTCCGCTCTTCCATATTGAGGGAAACACACCGTTTTTTAGGCACACATTCATTATTTTTACCAAGACGCCTCCCAGGATTGGATAGGCCATTTTCAACATCTCGACTTCTACTAGGTTGGGTCCTGGTGCCTTACCATTAGGCAGAGCCCTTAGCGCTCTAGCCACCTCCTCTGGGTCGAACTATGGTTCATCTATCAAAAGAGCCGGATACTCGCCACAATCTCCGCCCTCAGGGTTCTCCAATTCACTGTGAGGCGCATCCGGCACAAAACATCTAATATGGCTCGGGCAGATTCTTCTGCTGTTTTTGTGTACCCTGTTTGTGTCTTCATGTTCACTTGTACTGTTTATTCCCCTCTTCAGTAACAAATGTCCTAAAGCTATTTTTCTTGGCCTCGTGTACTGATTTTCTGTATTGTTTTATAATGTCCTTTTTCTTCTGTGTAACATGAATATATTCGACTACTCTAAATATGTCCGGGTGTACATTATTTTCAATGTATTTACGTAACCTCTGAAACCGTCTAAGAACCTTTATTTTATTTTTCTTTAACGACGTTAGTCTATCATTCCACCAAGGTGAATATTTATATCGCCACTTATTCCTCGGCATCGAGATCTCGCAGGCCTTTGTGATTGTTTCCGTTAGTTTTTCTGCGTATTTCTCTACATCTCTATTAGATTCTAGCGGGGCTTTGGATAGGATTGCATCGAGAGATGCTTTAAGGCTCCCGTTAAACTTCGGTCTGTCCACCTTCTTAAAAATAAACCGTCCAGGTCTCCGTTCGGAAGGTTGCCTTTTCCCTCCAAAGTTGGATCTTATTCTGCAAGAGATCCTTATTTCGATGACTCTATGATCACTAGTAGTGATTCCATCTAAGACTGTCCAACCCTTTACGTGCGGGTACATATTTCTTGATACTAGCGTCAAATCTATATAAGTTTCTTTTCCGTTATGACAATAGGTCGCTAGCTGTGCAGGATCATTGATCAGTCTCAAATCATACTGCGCGATAAACTGCTCTACCGCTATTCCCTTCTCATCAGTAACAAAACCTCCCCAGGACGGGGACTTTGCATTTGCATCAACAGAAATGATATATCGCTCACCCCTCAGTTCATCAAGAACAAAACTCAGATGACCAAGATGCGGCTCTATTGGATCTGCAAACTGAAACTAGCTTGAGATCGCATAAAAAGAACAGCAGGGTGTGTTCATCTGTATACAGACACAGTGTTCTGTCGACAGGTGACGCAACACGATCATATTCACATCATCCTTAAGAGCCATTATTGCCGCCTTTGGTGTACTTTCTACGAAAGCTACTTTCGCCTTTGAGCCTAAACCAGCAATACCTTTAGCACAAAGATAGGGTTCTTGCATAAGAAGCAAATCAACCCCGTGCTCTATCACATCTTTCCTAATTTCTCCGGTAACCTTGTTATCGTGGTTAAGATTTAATTGCCATAGAATAAATTCCTTTCATATCCTAGTCCTGAGCCTTGCTTTATTCTCATTCAAAGCGGAAGTTCTTACAGACCTATCCATGTTTCTAGGGAGGCTTTCAGACAGTCTAGAGTAGTTCTAGACTCCAGATAGCGTGCCATCCGCCTTCGTTCACGACAGAGTTTTTTACCCCTCTGCCTCACAGCCCCTCGCCATGAAGGTTTGTTCGCAACTCGGTCATATCCCTTTTCTCCCTTGAAACAAATAAATCTTGTATCAGTGATAGTAGTTCTAATTTTAATTATAAATTATAGAGTAGTATTTGTTGCCACTAAAACTCAACGTCAAACCACATCCATCGTCCTGCCTTTAGACATATACTATTATTATTGGCTTTAGCCAGAGCCTGCGACCAACCCCACATTATGTCGTGAGTGTTCATCAGAATCAGCTCGTCACCACAGGCGTTAATCAGTACAAAATTAACGCCCGTGGCCGGCAGTAGTAATCCTCGCCCTTCAGCACCCATTTTCATAGGCAATCCAGACCAGGAGACCGCAACCACCATGTTACAGGAGACAAGCAACTTTTGGGCTGTTTTAAAGCTAAACCGACGACTGTTTGCTACTTGCTACAGCATCTCGTTCAGCTATCAGTCTCGTTCAACGTTCGACAGGCCTCATAACGTTAATCATAAAGAGCAACGTAGGGGTTGTCTTTTGCACCTGAGCAAGCCGCTTCTAGGTTAACACATATAGGTTCCGCCTAGGGGCAGCTGTTACGAAGTGCTCGGCCAAAGTTGGGTGCTGCACCTCTTTGGCTCTTGACCCTGGTCCAGAGCAATGTATCTGGACAGGGCTGCTCAGAGTTGGCTACTGTCAATCGACATTTCACCAGAACCTGCGGCCAACCTCACACTGTATCGTGAGAGTTCACCACAGTCAGTTCGTTGCTACGGGTGAGAATGCTATGCGCATTAACGCCCGTAACCAATAAATAGACTTTTCTGGACCCTCCTGCAGGGAACAGCGTGCTTATCGACAGACAGGCAAGTTCCTTCAGAACGCTACCTTATGACGAACAACATATCACTGTCTAACAGGAAAAGGGTGTCCAGGGTTTTCTTGAAGCAAGCACCACTGTACTCACAACTTGACAGGTAAATTCTATCGAACCACCCCTGCAGAGACGGCGCGTTTGCCACCTGACAGGTAGAGTTTTTCTAGAACCTCCTTGCGTTAAGCATTGGGCCGTTGGCCCAGCAGAGTTGTCTTTCCGAGTCCATTCACGTAATGAAGCTAGAGAGAAATAGAGAGCACTTGGTAACTAAGCGCAGGGTGGTGATCCCCGGCGCCAGTCCGCACTTTCGCCCATACATCTCGACCGTATGGACCTCGTAAGGCCAGGACGGCGTCGCACCTCACGCTCAACCAATCACCGGCCGGCGCTTCATTGACTAAGGGGGTTACTTCTGCAGTGAGCTACATACTATATCTCTCTGCTGCTTCGTCTAGCGAGCCTCGATCACCCCCCAACGTGGTGATGAGGAACGTAACGCACAAGACCAGGGACCAAATTCAGCCGCCTCTCCCTACTCACTCCAAAGAGGGAGGGTACAGGCGTTGCCCATCTAGCACGATCGAGGACGTATCAGTTTGGTTCGCAGCCAGGGCACTCATAGGGCAAGCCCTACTTGGCCCCATTGGCCCTACGTGATTTCGCTAGATAGTAGATAGGGACATTATGAATGTGAGTTATCAGGTCAATCCATGAGGCACCTCGAGCTTTTGCCCGCCTGCGCGGTATATCGCTTAAACTCTCTAAACCCTTTTACATCGACCATCCAGCTTCACCTAACTGACAAGTTCCTCCGAGCTCAGAAAAACTGCCCGCAAATTTCCCAAAGAAGCCGAAAGGCTTCAATGCAGAATCAGTCCGAGCTAAGAAGACCAAGGTGCCTCGTTAGAGGGGAGTAGATTAGCCAGTTGCAGGTACACGAATGGACCTGAAAGTGTTACCAGCAGGGACCTCGTGGAGGACCTACTCCTAGTCTCTCCCTGTCCAGAAAAGGACAAGCAGACACTTCACCCTAGTTTCGAAGAACATTCTCATGTTTCTCTCCCAGTATCTCACTGGTCAGATGCTTCGTATCAAGACCACCCTCTATGGCGGAGCTATAACATAACTCCACGACTCACCATTACCATCCTCCCTCGTGAATCCTCACTTTGGAAACACAACGAGGCCTGGATGAGTCCAAGGGCGCCCTTGCACGGTTTTGTGGCACATGGCGCCACTTCCAGTGTTAGACAGACTCCTCTGTCAACCTTTAACTGGTTTCGTCGGGGCGACTCACGTTCTACCCCTACCAGTATCTCACTGGTCAGGTGCTGAAAGAAAAGTTTTATTATTGAGATTGAGAAGGAGAAGGATTTGGAGAGGTACGATAGAGTTGCTGTCATACCCACTCTAAGACCGTTACACGCAGTTGGAAGTGACCGCGGCGTTCCGTTACATTCGGGCTTCGATTCCTGAATGCTGAGTTGGTTGCGTATACATTAATTTTCCGCAATATCTGCCTCCTTGAGCGAGAGGACTTTGTTTGCGAAGGAGGAGAAGGGACCGAACATCTGTTCCTCCACTAGTCGTGGAGCAGCAGCCGGCCATACCACTTCGACTCCCTCTTGGCCCGAGAACAGTTTCGCCCTCTCAACCGCAAACCGATCACATTCCAACAGCACGTGCTGCATGGATTCAATTGTCCCGCACGTCCATTCCGCATTATCGACCCTCTTAAAACTCTGAAGTTTCGCATTAAAATTTCCATGACCCGTAAGGGACTGCGTTGTATAATAATTAAGGGACACCCACTTGGACTTCATTCTTTCAGGGATTGTCGGAAAATAGGCGAACGTAGTCCTACCCTTTCTGATGGAAAACGCTTTTGTTTGAATCGATTAGCTGTCTTTTGCCGCGAGCCGTATTTAAAATAAATCATCTCGGTTTTCGTCTTAGACAGCTCTAGCCCTGCTTCCGTACACCATTCGTGTATTGTATTAACAATATCTTGACCCTTAGTTTGTATTTCCGCTATTGTATTCCCCGTTACCGCGGCTGACACATCGTCTGCGCATGCAGCGAATATCTTTCCATATTTTTCTTCCAGAATCGGAAGAAGCCTGTTGAAGGTGATGTTCCAAGCACACGGTCCGAGGACAGAAATTTGCGGACAGCCACGCGACGCCCACTTGGAGACCTTACCGCCATCCCATGAGATAGTCATGCGCCTATCCCCAAAGTAGCTCTTGAGCACTCCGAAGATATTCACAGGGCATCCTCTTTCTCTCAGACCCTGGAGTACTAATGGCCATCTAACATTATCAAATGCCCCCGAGATATCGAATAAAATTTCCAAGGCATACTTCTCGAGCTGGTGTTCTTCCACGATTCGACGGAGGTGTACAAGCGCATCCTCCGCCGAGCGATTTTTCATAAAGCCAAACTGCCAGCCCGAGAAGTTCTCAGGTCTCGACACGTTTTCCCTCATTCTTCCGAGAGCAAGCGCTCGAACAGCTTACCGAGAACCGAGAGAAGACAAACTGGGCGGTAAGACTTGATGTCGGCAGGATCCTTCTCCTCTCCCTTCAGGAGGACCCTTATTAGACCCTCTTTCCAGGCAAGGGGAAACAGACCACACTTCATGCATGCATTTACCAATCGAATATACTCTCCCCCTATAATCGGCCACGCCCATTTTAGAACCCTCACTTCCATGAGATCAGCACCCGGCGACTTATTGTTGGGCAGACGTTTTAGAATGGCCACAGCCTCCTCGAGCGTGAACTCAGGTTCATCACCTAGGGCAGCCTGTTCATTCTCGCCAATCTCAACAACATCGCCAGTCGCATGCTGATCTTCACTTGGTACAAACACATCAAGAAATCGTTCAACTATTTCCT
>NC_046665.1:19023934-19045447 GCF_010883055.1 Belonocnema kinseyi | reverse complement strand
TATCTTTACGATATCTACGACGAAGTCTACGGACTTTATATTTCATTCGCGTTGAAAATTTATTCCACCACGGGTGAGACTTGAAATGCCAGGTTTTCCGTGACATTGAAGCCTCACAGGAATCTACAATAGCCTTCGTTAGCTCCTGTGCAAGTTGTTCCGCACTCTCCTTATCAGTGACCTTGATGCCGCTAAGAATGGTGTCTACAGACTCCTTTAGGCTACCGTCAAACCTCTCCCGATTGACTCTTGTTAGCAAGAATCGTTTCGGTTGAGGCTTTTCGGCCTGGCCGATCTCAGCAGCATCCCTAATCTTTATTCTAGTTTCTATTACGTTATGGTCACTAGTCGTTAAACCGGGAAAAACATTCCACGAAGTTATATACGGTAATAGGTTACCGGTAACCATTGTTATGTCTATATGACTTTCTCCGCGTGCCGACGAGAACGTCGGAGTCGTGCTGTTATTTAAAACGTGCAAATTATGTTCCGCGATAAATGACTCGACTACTTCTCCGTTTCTATCCAATATTGGGCTGCCCAAAGTGGGGACTTTAAATTCACGTCCGCGCCTATTAGTAATTTCTTCCCCCTCAAATTTCTGAGGATGTAGCTCAGAAAATCGAGGTGCTGCTCCGGCTGGTCCGCGTACTGAAAGTAGCACGAAACAGCGTAGAAGGTAACAGCTGGGCTTTGCACTTCAACACAAACGCAGTGTTGATTACATAGATATGAGAGCTTTGTGACACTTACCCGACCGTTATGTGCCACGATTGCTGCTCGCGGATTCTCACATGCCAGTGAAGTAAACTGTCTGGCTGTTACTCCTAACCCCGTCAGTCTGTTTCTAGAAGTAGAAGGCTCCTGCATAAGAACTATATCAGTGCCCCTTGAAGTGTACAAGTCGCGTATTTCATGATTAACTACTTTAGATCGCGCTATATTAATTTGAAGAATAACTACGTCGCTCGCGTTAGCGCCATTGTAACTAGCAAAGTCTACTTCACGAACCCAAACGTTCAAAACTTGACTCGAACTTCGTGCTGGATTTACTGAATTTAGCTACTGAATTTTAGCCATAGATCATAGTCTCGCGCCCATTACTGACCGCGAAACCGTGCCCATTCGTCATAGTTTTGTAAATCGTCCTGTATGGGGAAAAGAAAAATAAATTAGTAAACATTGCAACTCGGCCATTTCCCAACCTTCCCTTTAAATATAAATTGCAATATACGTTAGAACTCATAATGTAGCATCTGCTGCTCCCGCAGCTCAACACCTGACCACACCCAACGTCCTGCGTTTAGGCACCGCCCTTCAACCAACAGATCCACCAACAGAGTTTCAACATACAAAGATACTAGATGCAATCAGTTACTACGTTACAAGGTTACAGTTAATTAATATTCAATTAACTCTGTTGGTATCTATATTAGGCTTCAGGCGATCTCCACCAATCATTTATGTTGGCTACTGTCAATTGACACTTCACCAGAGCCTGCGACCAAATCCACATCAACCGTGTGCGTCCGCCACAATCAGCTCGACACCACAGGCAGTAACTTCATACAGAGTTAATGTCCGTAGCCGGCAGCAGCAGCCCTCTACCCTTTCGCACCCATTTACATGAGCAATCCAGACAAGCAAGCAACCCGCTTACTACATGACAGAAAGAATTTTGAGAACCTCCTTATGGCAAAGCGCTATGCTTACCATTTAACAGGTCGGCTCCTATAAAACTTCCTTGTAGCAAACAGCAAGCTCGCCATCCAACAGTGGTAGTTTTGTTCGTCACCGAGGTGAGCGGTTACCTCAATCCGAAGATCATACACCGCCCTCCAAAGAGGAAAGACTCATTTTACCCGTCTCTTACCACCAGTGAGGACAGTTACCTTAAAGATTCGGGTTATACTTAAGCGTGACCAGATTCTCGGTGGAAACGGTGATGGAAACACTACTCGCAAATCTTGCAAAGAAGCCTAGGTTTCAATGCAGGATCAGATCGAGCCAAGAAGACCAAGGCGCCTTTTTCAAGGAGAGTGGGTTAGCCCCTCACAGGTAGACAAGTGGACCTGGGAGAGTTTCCAGCGGGTTCCACGAGGAGGTTTCCACTCTTAGTCACCACCCCCAAGACGATGGGGGTGGGGTACACGCCTTTTCGTGCCGTCGAGTTGATCAGCAATCCCAGTCAGACACTGGTTGGTCGTTTCCGTTCAACAGCTTTTCGCAGTGGAGTTGACATTAGCCAACCCCAAGGCTAAGCACCAAGGAGTACAGGCTGCTCGGTCGGAATAGACCGGGTGCTGCGACCTACTTCTTTCGTACTGTCGAATTGATCAGCACTCCCAGTCCGACACTGGTTGGTCGTTTCCGTTCAACAGCTTTTCGCAGTGCAGTTGACATTAGCCAACCCCAAGGCTAAGCACCAAGGAGTACAGGCTGCTCGGTCGGAATAGACCGGGTGCTGCGACCTGCTTCTTTCGTACTGTCGAATTGAGCAGCACTCCCAGTCAGACACTGGTAGGTCATTTCCGTTCAATAATGTTTCACACTAGGGTCAGTCTGGACGAACTCTAGTGCTAAGCACCGGAAAGCACAGCCTGCTCGGCCGGATGAACCGGGTGCTGCAGGCTGTATACTGTTATCTTCCCTCGTCACGAAGCTCCGACCCCCCGTGATTCAGTTGTACCTATTAAACACTAATAACTCTATCTTCCATTTTTAACCAGAGAATCTCACGTGCCAACTCGGCGAAGATGGGGAATGTCTCTTTCCTGATCAGTGATTTCACTGTGTCGGATCTAAGCTCACATCTTGCCAGAAGATCGAGAATTGCGACTCTTTGAGGATCGAGTTTTTCACATTCAAATACGATACGCTGCATTGTTTCGACCTGCCCACACTCACATGTAGCCACTTCGGCCAGTCTTCGCTCAAAGAGTTTCGATCAGACTTCGCCGTGGCCTGTAAGCAATTGCGTGGTGAAGAAATCAGGTTTAATCCAGTATACCTCAAGCCTGTCAGCAACACGTTCGTAGTAGAGTTTGGTCACTGCTCCTTTGACAGAGTTAGACCATCTCGCTTGCCAGATGTCAAGCACTTCGTTTTGAACTACCTTTTTCGTCCTCTCGGCAATATTCTCCTTCCGTATGAAGAGTGTACCTATTTCGACATCCTTTCCCTTCCGCAGGCTGAAGAATGCCCTGCGTTCCTCCAAAACAAGATCGATTGGAACTGCACCAGCTACCACGCACTCCGCGTCGTGAGACACGGTGTTGTGAGCTTTAATTACCTTTTTAAGAATGCTCAACTGCGAGGATTGCAGTGACTTCTTCATGGTATCGTTCAACAGGTCTGACCATCCGGCCGCTGCGTAAGCAACTATGGGTAGGTACAGGCCACGGTAGAATGTCCTCATTGCGGGAAACTTCAGATCCCACGTGGCTTTCGCAACACGGGCTAATTTGCCAAACAGCCTTGCAGTGGTCGCTTTCAAGTATTCAACGTGGTATCTGATGTTGAGACCAGCGCCAAAATGAATACCCAGGTACTTCACTTGCTCACACAATTTTATTGGTTTCCCATTAATCTTGATCGACGGCTTCTTACCCTTGAAGTTAGAAGCCTTGTACCTGATGTTATTTCGCTGATCAGCGTGCTTTGCTTTGGGGTTTCCATTTCCACTCAGAAGGATCATCTTCGTTTTTGTTGGTGACAGTTCCATTTTTGCAAATGAACACCACTCCACTATAATTTCGACTACACGTTGACCAATTCGTTCAACTTCAGCTCTGGTATTACCAGCAATCAAGGCAAGCAGGTCGTCAGCATACGCAAAAACGTCCTCACCGAGGATCTCGGTTAGACGTCTAAGCAGACCGTCAAAGGTTAAGTTCCAGCACGTTGGTCCAAGGACCGAACCCTGCGGGCATCCCTTCGAGGCAGTCTTCGAGAAATTGTCCGATTTGTGTATCATCGTCACGTGTCTATTATTAAAATAGTCAGAGATGACTCCGTATACATTCCTGGGACAATTCCTCTGCTTCAGTTCCTGAAAAAGAAGTGGCCACCATACGTTATCGAAAGCGCCAGAGATGTCGAACAGGAGCCCAACCACGTAGGTTTCTTCATGGGCAGCAACCCTTTCACGAAACCTCACAATGGTATCTTCCGTCGACCTGCCAGGCCTAAAGCCGTATTGGCAGTACGACATCAATTCTGGCCTAACGACCGTTGATTGTAGCCGCTTCAGGAGAACACGTTCAAATAACTTGCCAATGACTGACAGTAGGCAGATGGGTCGGTATGACTTTGTGTCTGCCGGGTCCCTGTCTTCACCCTTAAGTAGTACTCGTATTGAGCCTCGCTTCCAGGTTTCTGGAAAGACACTGAACTTAAGACAATCATTGAAGAGCCGCACCAAGTGAGGTCCGATGATGGGCCATGCCTTCTTTAGGGTCAAAACTCTCTCACAGAAACCTGCTCCTGAGTTTCAGTAGAAGGATCATCATCGGGCACGAGCGTTCGAAAATACTCACTTGCCGTCTCCTCAAGGGAACAGGTGTGCCCACTCGCTGTTCTGATCGTACTAAGAACCGTTTCTGTTCGAAGGCGTACCGTCTGAAGCTGGTAGACGTAACCCCACGGTTCCTCGTTACCGATCTTTGCGATGAACTTACGAATGCTACCCCTTTTAGCGTCCCTAATCGATTTTCTGTACAGGCGGAGGACCCCGCGAAAGGCTACAAGCTCCGGGTAAGAGTTTCCGGTTTTTGCTTGTTTCTTCTGCCGTCTCCTTTGCAGCCTGTGCAGCTGTCTTTCAAGAAAAGTCAGTTTTCTGTTCCACCAAGGGTGAGACCTCTTGAACAGTTTATGAACTAGCGTTGAGGCCTCACAGGCTTTGACTATAAACTCAGTAATGGTGTCAGCCATCGCTTCAACATCCTCTTTCCGTTCAACTGGGAAGCCAGCAAGTTTCTCTTCTGCAAGCTCTTTCAAGCTTACTTCGTATGCCTTCACGTCCATCTTTTTCACAGGAAATCGACCGGAGGAGGATACAGAAGTGCTGGGTGCCTTCCTAAATTGGATGCCAAAGTCAATGACTCTGTAGTCACTGGATGTCCAATCCACGCGTACATTCCAAGATTCCACAAGAGGAAGTATATTCGAGGTTGCCAATGTGACGTCAATCCAAGATTGACTACTGAAAGTAGTGAGAGACGACGTAAAATGAGAGGCCAGGGCATCGCACTTCACCGCCAATGCAGTGCGTCGTGCAATATTGAGTGATAGGTATGTAGCCGATGTCATTGTTAAAGACTGCCACTGCTGCTTTGGGGCCATACCTGCCTTTCGGCCTGTGAAAGTGCAGGGCAGCTCTGGAACCCAGAGCTGGAATCCTCTTTCCCAGAAAGTATGGCTCCTGAATCAGTGCGATATCGAAGTTGATATCGCACTGCAGTTTACGCAGCTCTTCTGAGACAATCAGTGAACGATTCGCGTTATGCTGCAGTATTCTGATTCGTTGCGGTCGTGTAGTCGAATCATCGGTGGTGCTCTCCTAAGGATCGAGTCCTGCTGGAGGCCGACTTCGCACGAGAAGATCGCATCTGGTCAAAACAACAACAGGGGACTTTGCAAGGTCATCAACAAGTTGGTTCCGACTTTTTCTTATTTGACTTTTGTTCATTGTGGTTTTTAGTTTGTTTTTTTTCCAGGGGAACACCAGTTCCCCTTTCATTCTAAATATTTCGCTCAACTAACCGTCACCAAAATTGACAATGAAATTTAAGTCTCAAAGTGATGCTTCTCGACGAGGGGGCACACCTGATTCGAAAGATTATTCAACAACGATAGGGTTGGCATAGTCCGGTGAGGCACTACGCCGGCCTCTGAGCGCGGTCAGCAGCCACGAGGGGTCTACTGCCGCGTCATTGGCAAAGGAGGTGCTATTTAGAAGCCGGGCGAAAATTCATTGAAAAACCACGGAGCCGTCCGACAAGCAAGATTACATTCATCATACGAAGATTGCAACTCGCCCGTAACACGATACGGTCCTTTTTCAGGTTACCACGGCAGGCAGACCTCCAACTTGGCCTAAGGCCAGCGAGCAAGCGCTGACCAAAGGCTCGTTCAACAATCGACCAGGCCCGTGCCGCATAGGTCACTGTGTGGGTGGTCATTGCACCTGAGCTAGCTCATTCCGGGTTAACCTTTACGGGTTCCGCCCGAGAATGGCTATGAAGAGGAGCTCAGCCGAAGCTGGATGCTGCACCTCTTTGGCTCGTAACCCTGGTCCAGAGCAATATATCTGGACAGGGCTGCTCAGGGTTAGCTACTGTCAATCGACATTCCACCAGAACCTGCGGCCAACCTCACAGTGTATCTTGAGAGTTCACCATAATCAGTTCGTTGCTACGGGTGAGAACTCTATGCGCATTAACGCTCAACCATTCACCGGCCGGCGCTTCATTGACTAAGGGATTTACTAATGAAGTAAGGTACATACTATATCTCTCTGCTGCTTCGTCTAACGAACCTCGATCACCACTCAACGTGGTGATGAGGAACGCAACGCACAAGACCAGTGACCGAATTTAGCTGCCTCTCCCTACACACTCCGAAGAGGGAGGGTACAGACGTTGATACCTAGCACGGCGTGGACGTATCGATCTGGTACACAGCCAGGGCACTTGTAGGGCAGGCCCTATACGGTTCCTTAGCCGTGGTTTCGCTAGATAGTAGATAGGGACAGTAAGAATCGCGTTTAATTTTTTGATTAATCAATCAGGTGATTGGTCAACCAAGTCAAAAATGTTGCGCCAACCAGATTAACCTGTAACTTCCCCTCTGCGCGAGGGGCGTTCTACCCGTAGCAGACCTCTGCCAAGGGAACGGTTATGGAAAAACCGTTTGCAGATTCTTTATGAAACTTTTACTGGTTTTATAAAGAATCAGATCAAACCAGAAGACCTAAGACGCCTCTCCTGAGGGAAGCAGATTGGCTACTTGCAGGCACATGAATGGGCCTGAAAATATTACCAGCGGGCACCAACTGGGAGATTTCTGCTTAAAGCCGTAACCTTCTCATCTGAAAACAAACAGATGATCAGTGAACCGCTTCGCCTTTAGCTTTGGAGTTATTTTATTTATTGGAGGATTTTTAAGGTAATTCCTACCTAAGATCTCCAGGAATCTGAATCTGCTCAGCAGAGTCCAGACTCCCACAACTGGCTTCGACAAGTCCGCTGCTGAGATCCCCCATATTTACGAATATGTCTAATAGTTTTCCTTTTGAAGAAGGACTTCCGTGGCAAAATTACCAAAGATTTTACGTACCTTTTCACTGACCAAGTGGCCAGCTACAATAGGCCACTCTCTTTGTTCGCCCTCCAACATTGACGAGAGTGCCACACGGTGGTTCTCATAAAGGGGGCAATCCAAAAGTACGTTTCTCATTGTCTCTTCAGACCCGCAGCCGCAAAGTCTCTCCCTGGTGATTATTCCGCGCGAGAACAACCATGAGGCAAAGTCCCCATGACCAGAGACAAACTGCGTAACGTAATAGTCCGGAGAACAATACGAAGCAAACCTAGTTCTAACGTCCTTAAAGAACTTAAACGTTGTTCTTCCGTGTGACGCAAGCTCCCATTGCGCCTGCCAGAGGCGCAAAGCCTCTCTCTTTATGTTAGTTTTAAAATCTTCCAGTCACCAAATAACTCTTCGTCAAGTTATAGAGATTTCTCGGACATGATCTCTCCCTTAAACCCTCCAAGATCATTGACCAGAGTACATTATCAAATGCTCCAGTAATGTCAAAGAAGATTCCTAGTACATATAGCTCCGGGCAAGAGTCGATCATTTTTCTGAAGTCAATTAGTGTGTCTTCCGTGGAACGCCCAATTCTGAAGCCAAATTGTCTGTCTGAGATCTTTTCCTCAGTCAGTACAGTCCTATTTAGTTTTTTTAATATTAGTTTTTCCAGCAGCTTACCGAGCGTAGACAACAAACGTATCGGCCTATATGATCGTGAATCTGCCCTATCCTTATTCTCTCCCTTATAAAGTGCTCTGAGTTTTCCGCTCTTCCATATTGAGGGGAAGACACCGTTTTTCAGGCTACATTCATTATTCTTACCAAGACGCCTCCCAGGATTGGATAGGCCATTTTCAACAACTCGACTTCTACTAGGTCGGGTCCTGGAGCCTTACTATTAGGCAGAGCCATTAGCGCCCTAGCCGCCTGCTCTGGGTCGAACTCTGGTTCGTCCATCAAAGGAGCCAGATACTCGCTACAATCTCCGCCCTCAGGGTTCTCCAATTCACTGTGAGGCGCATCCGGGACAAGAACATCTAATATGGCTCGGGCAGATTCTTCTGCTGTTTTTGTGTACCCTGTTTGTGTCTTCATGTACACGTGTACCTGTTCTACTTTTATTTTGTCCGCTTGCATTTTATAATTTATGCCCCACGGGTTTTTATTCCCCTTTTCAGTAACAAATGTCCTAAAGCTATTTTTCTTGGCCTCGTGTACTTATTTTCTGTATCGTTTGATAATGTCCTTTTTATTCTGTGTAACATGAATATATTCGACTACTCTAAATACGTTCGGGTGTTCATTATTTTTAATGTATTTCCGTAACCTCTGAAACCGTCTAAGAACCTTTATTTTATTTTTCTTTAACGCTGTTAGTCTATCATTCCACCAAGGTGAATATTTACATTGCCACTTTTTCCTCGGCATCGAGATCTCGCAAGCCTTTATGATTGATTCCGTTAGTTTTTCTGCGTATTTCTCTACATCTCTATTAGATTATAGCGGGGCTTTGGATAGGATAGCATCGAGAGATGCTTTAAGGCTCCCGTCAAACTTTGGTCTGTCCACCTTCTTAAAAAGAAACCGTCCAGGTCTCCATTCGGAAGGTTGCCTTTTCCCTTCAAAGTTGGATCTTATTCTGCAAGAGATCCTTATTTCGATGACTCTATGATCACTAGTAGTGATTCCATCTAAGACTATCCAACCCTTTACGTGCGGGTACATATTTCTTGATACTAGCGTCAAATCTATATAAGTTTCTTTGATGACCAAGATGCGGCTCTATTGGATCTGCAAACTGAAAGTAGCTTGAGATCGCATAAAAAGAACAGCAGGGTGTGTTCATCTGTATACAGACACAGTGTTCTGTCGACAGGTCACGCAACACGATCATATTCAAATCATTCTTAAGAGCCATTATTGCCGCCTTTGGCGTACTTTCTACGAAAGCTACTTTCGCCTTTGAGCCTAAACCAGCAATACCTTTAGCACAAAGATAGGGTTCTTGCATGAGAAGCAAATCAACCCCGTGCTCTATCACATATTTTCTAATTTCTCTGGTAACCTTGTTATCGTGGTTAAGATTTAATTGCCATAGAATAAATTCCTTTCCTATCCTAGTCCTGAGCCTTGCTTTATTCTCATTCAAAGCGGAAGTTCTTACAGACTTATCCATGTTTCTAGGGAGGCTTGCAGACAGACTAGAGTAGTTCTAGACTCCAGACAGCGCGCATGAGGGCTAGTCCCGGCATTGGGACTAGCGGGGATATTACCGAGAACTCGTGGTAGCACTCTGTCACACCTCGTCATACGCACAAAGCAAGTTTTAACATTTTTAGTTACATTCATTTTTATTCCCACGAGTTCTGGCGGATCTAAAAGACACAGAGTAACGCAGAGCCGCTTGCGCCCCCGCGAGTATTTAAATACGGGTGTGTTTGATCGCGACTCGGTCATATCCCTTTTCTCCCTTGAAACAAATAAATCTTGTATCAGTGATAGTAGTTATAATTTTAATTATAAATTATAGAGTAGTATCTGTTGCCACTACAACTCAATGTCAAACCACATCCATCGTCCTGCCTTTAGACATATACTATTATTATTGGCTTTAGCCAGAGCCTGCGACCAACCCCACATTATGTCGTGAGTGTTCATCACAATCAGCTCGTCACCACAGGCGTTAATCAGTACAAAATTAACGCCCATGGCCGGCAGCCGCAATCCTCGTCCTTCAACACCCATTTACATAGGCAATCCAGACCAGGAGACCGCAACCACCATGTTACAGGAGACAAGCAACTGTTGGGCTGTTTTAAAGCTATACCGACGACTGTTGGCTACTTGCTACAGCATCTCGTTCAGCTATCAGCCTCGTTCAACGTTCGACAGGCCTGATAACGTTAATCATAAAGACCATAGGCGTTGTCGTTTGCACCTGAGCAAGCCGCTTCTAGGTTAACCCATATAGGTTCCGCCTAGGGCAGCTATTACGAAGGGCTCGGCCAAAGCTGGGTGCTGCACCTCTTTGACTCTTTACCCTAGTCCAGAGCAATGTATCTGGACAGGGCTGCTCACAGTTGGCTACTGTCAATCGACATTTCACCAGAACCTGCGGCCAACCTCACAGTGTATCGTGAGAGTTCACCACAGTCAGTTCGTTGCTACGGGTGAGAATGCTATGCCCATTAACGCCCGTAACCAATGAATAGACTTTTCTGGACCCTCCTGCAGGGAACAGCGTGCTTACCGACAGACAGGCAAATTCCTTTAGAACGCTACCTTATGACGAACAACATATCACTGCCTAACAGTAAAAGGTTGTCCAGGGTTTCCT
The DNA here is from genome assembly GCF_010883055.1 of Belonocnema kinseyi. Taxonomy (NCBI): domain Eukaryota; kingdom Metazoa; phylum Arthropoda; class Insecta; order Hymenoptera; family Cynipidae; genus Belonocnema; species Belonocnema kinseyi. The sequence continues at coordinate 19,034,796 of NC_046665.1, read as the reverse complement.
TGCAGCAAGCACCACTGTACTCACAACTTGACAGGCAAATCCTATCGAACCACCCTTGCAGAGACGGCGTGTTTGCCACCTGACAGGTAGAGTTTTTCTAGAACCTCCTTGCATTAAGCATTGGGCCGTTTGCCCAGCAAAGGTGTCTTTCCGAGTCCATTCACGTAACGAAGCTAGAGAGAAATAGAGAGCACTTGGTAACTAAGCGCAGGGTGATGATCCCCGGCGCCAGTCCGCACTTTCGCCCGTACATCTCGACCGCCTGGACCTCGTAAGGCCAGGACGGCGTCGCACCTCCACGCTCAACCAATCACCGGCCGGCGGTTCATTGACTAAGGGGGTTACTTCTGTAGTGAGCTACATACTATATCCCTCTGCTGCTTCGTCTAGCGAGCCTCGATCATCCCCCAACGTAGTGATGAGGAATGTAACACACAAGACCAGGGACCAAGTTCAGCCGCCTCTCCCTATTCACTCCAAAGAGGGAGGGTACAGGCGTTGCCCATCCAGCACGATCGAGGACGTATCAGTTTGGTTAACAGCCAGGGCACTCATAGTGCAAGCCCTACTCGGCCCCATTGGTCTTAGGTGATTTCGCTAGATAGTAGATAGGGACAGTGGAAATGTGACTATTCAGGTTAAACCCATGAGGGAACCTGGAGCTTTTGCCCGCCCATGCGGTATTTCGCTCAAAGTCTCTAGACCCTTTTGTTATCTACCCTCAAGCTTCGCCTAACTGACAGGTTTCTCCGGGCTCAGAAAAACTGCTCGCAGATTTCACAAAGAAGCTTTGAAGCTTCAATGAGGAATCAGTCCGAGCTAAGAAGACCCAGGTGCCTCGTTAAAGGGGAGTGGTTAGCCATTTGCAGGCACATGAATGGACCTGAAAATGTTACCAGCGGGGACCTACTTGGAGGTTCCACTCCTAGTCTCTCCCTGGCCAGAAAAGGACCAGGAGACACTACACCCAAGTTTCGAGTGGCATTTGCATGCCTGTCTCCCAGTTGCTGGCCATTTGCACTGGTATGCGTTCGAATAACTGATTAAAGAATCAGCAATTCTCCCAGTTTTTCAATGGACTCCTCCATTGATCCAACTGGTAGTGATCGAGGAACACTTATCAGGCGGTAAAAGCTACGAAAAAGGATCCTCGTGAAGCTCTCCCAGTATCTCACTGGTTGAATTTCCTGCATCAAGACCACTCCATATAATTTTGTTACACATTACCCTAATTCTCTATAAACTACAATTAATAATTTCACAATAACAATTATTTTGACATTTATCGGTACTTTATCTTATAAAACCATTTATTTTTCAATTATTAATCTTTTTCAGATTTAAAAACTCTCGTTATTAAAATGATTTTTCACGATTTTCAGCAGTCGGAAAAACCGAGGTCTGAACGGTAGCTTGGTTGTACAAGCATGCAGGCTACCTGCTTGCAGAGGCATGAAAGCACCTTAACAGCATGCGCTATTTTAGGAGAAGTATGTCAGGGCGCTAGAACCCCATTACTGAATACTTACCAGTTAATAGTTTTAAGAGCGGTAAACATTTGAAATAATTCAAATGAAACGAGAAATTCAGTACTATTTGCAATTGAAATGGATCGTTTTATTATCAGAAAGAATAATCATTAATCATGATTAAAAATCAGAAATTACATGACAACTCCTCTCTGTACCTCGAATTAATAACTTCTAATAGATGGATGTAAATAATCAGATGTTAGAATTTTAACAGCTATGTATACTCAGATAGAACTGTATATACATATGTATATTTGGATCTATCAATCCAAACAAGGATAAGGCGCTGGAGACGTAATAAAAGGAGGAATGTAGTGCCCAGCGCTCATGCCCAGCCAATAGAGTATTCTTATTTGTGACGTCACGCACTCCTAGCGGCTATCGAGGGAATAACAGCCCCCCCCCCTCCTCTAGGTCATTGTAATTTGCATGCATTGATGTAGTTTTTAAAAATTGTTTTTGTTTTTTTCGAAATGCAGAATGAATATTTGGAAAAATTGCCGGGAGATGTGAAGACCCGATGTATAAAAAATTAGAAAAAATCTCAAACTTTCATCCGTATGCTCTTAGAGATATAGATTTTAGTGGAAATGTCAGTTCACTGCGCGTGGTGATAATAGTGGATTTAGTGTCATGTTTTATTCAATCTCACAGTTTTACACTGTAAAACAAATAAAAGCATTTAAAAGTTAGGAAGGTTATTAATTGTATGCTGCTTGTTTTGTGGTGAAAGTGAAGTGCAAGCTGTTCAACGATATTTTTCTGCTTCTGAGTGAGGTTAGTGTACCCGGTAACAAGAGAAGAATACGTTACTGTAGGCCCCGTGAAGCCGGAACACTTAAATTTGTCGTTGCTGGTCCCCATGGTATCCGCGTACCAGATAAAGGGTACGCCCCACCGCTTGCGCATCAGTATGCGCGATCGTCATAGATCGTGTGCAGTCATCATTTAAGGTTTCCATCATAGAGCATTCTCACTTGTGACGTCACGCTCTCCGAGCGGACTTCGGGGGAATAGCCTCCTCCTAATGTCCCTGTAGTTTGCATGTATTTCCGTCGTTATTTAAAATTGTTTTTGTTTTTTCGAAATGCAGAGTGAATATTTGGGGAAATTGTCTAGATACATCAAGACCCGATATATCCAAAAATTGGAAAAAATCGAAAAGTTTGATCCGTATGCTCTTAAACATATAGATTTTAGTGAAAATGTAAGCTTTAAGTGAGCTTATAGTGTAACAACATAGTGTTTTTAGTTTTAACTTAATATTCTAGTTATAACATATAATTTTCTATGAGTGTGAACATTAACATTAAAGAATATTCATGTGAAGTATTGTAAGGTAAGTCGAGGAGAGATGGATCTAGAGGAAAGATGGATAACTTCTCGGTATTTCGAGCCTGTCTTACCGAATGAGCTGATTTTTTGTCAGTGAGTGTCATGATAGACAAAAAGTTCCAGATGTCGCGTCATTGCGTCGTTTCGTTGCGCAGCTACAACAAATTCTTTTTTTGACCTGCTCGAAAAATCGATGAAAATTTTTAATGTGAGTCAAAAACAATGCTTTTATTGTTCAGTGATTTCTGCGTAAAGCTATACGTACATCGATTTGTGGGCTATTTTTGCAAGATAAGAAGGCATCGCCGGTAATTATTGAAAATTTTTCTCAATTTCTTAAACACCCTTACTTTTTTTGGCATTTAAGGAAAGATGGTACATATTTTTCGAGGAGATATGGATCTGTAAAAAACGTTATTATACTTTGTTTATTATTACTAAGCGACTTATTGTCGTCATTTGAAGTTTTACTTCTTTATTTGATTAAAAACACTTCAAAATAAGCAAAATTATGATTCTTAGTCAATATTTGTATTAAATACGATGGTATCACTAATTTTTTATTCCTGATCCATCTCTACTCGAAAGATCCATCTCTCCTCGAATTTTTTTCTGCAAACGTTTCTCACGGTGTCAAATATTGATACAAAGGATTTTCTATTTGCATGGTTCTGTTTACAAGGACTGAAACTAAAACGTATAGGATCTGGAATTATTTTCGAAAAATCTCGGTTTTATAAAAGAAAAAAAAAAGTGATCCATCTCTCCCCGTCTTATTCTATTCGTTTCAATTTAAGTTATCAAATTCCATTGCTGACGTGAAAGGCGATGACAGTTTATTGAGATTATGAGGTTAGGAGCAGCCTATTACAGAGCGATCTGCACGCAGATTAAAAAACTCAAATGTTATTATTATAAACTTTTAAAGTTGTATTCTTCTTTCCTAGTTTAATGTAAATAAGTGGTACTTTTACATAAAACAATAAAAAAATATTTTTTCCATGAGAAATCCCGAAATTGTACGTCTCAAAAAAGTATGCGAAAATTTAAGATTTTTCTTGATACAGAAAATAAAAAAATACCAATTTAAAGAATTTCTACCTTATGCTAACACATTTTTCATTTTTCCTGGCTAGCAAGATTAATTTTTTACCAAAAAAGACAGTTTTATCAACAAAATAAACGAATTTTTAACCAAAAAGGGATACACTTTGAATCCATAGTGAAAAAGTTATGTGTACAGTTAGATATTAAATTTTCAGAAGAAAAGATTTTTCAAATGAAATACTTGTATTTTGAACCAAGAAACTTAGTTTTTAAATACAATTATGAATCTTCATTGAATTAATTAAAAGGATTTTCAAGCAAAATTTATATTCTCCAATGAAAAATAACCCTTTTCGCAGATATAGGTGGTAGCGGGGCAGTGAACTTTTGCTTTTTAGAGCCACTCCTTTTTCATCACCTAATTTTTGACAAGGCACCCAATCAGAATGATCCTTATTCGCCAACCCAGCTGGAATGCCTATATGATACAAACGTTTGCAATAAATATAAATCACAAATAATTTTTCCGCTACAATTGTGGTAAACATAACCTCACAAACATAACCTCACACTCGCAACGTATGCCTTCAGGGCCGGCACTATATATTTGGCCACCCGTGTGCAACATATTTTGTCTGCCTCCCTTCCCTTTTTCATTGAAGAAAATAAGAAAATCCTCTTTCCACCATTGCTGTTTGCAAGTACTTTTTTTTATTAGTTTCAATTTTGAAAAGGATTGCTCCGTGCTTGCGACAGATACAGGCAAAGTTGTTCAAAATTCGGTACAATATGAACGTGTTTGGAAACACGAGATGCAAGTTTTCTTTTAGTATGAACGTCAAAATTTCATTTGCACTCATGTTCGGCTTGAGGTAAGTTCTTAACGCAATAAATTCATCATATAAATCCACGGCTACTATATCTGACCGATTTTCGTCTTCGTTTGTAAGATTTCTTGCACATTTTTTCACTTTTCAAGAATCTCTAACTTATCCACCTTTAGAAGGGTAGTTAAACACAAAACCGGAAATATTTTTGAATTGTCTAATAAACTCAAACCGCTCTTGCAAGGAACTGATTATTACGCCCAAGATTGTGAAGTAAAAATTAACTTTAAAACTTCTCCCGGGATCATCTACTCTTTGTCGCGTAACCATCAAATTCTTAAGCTTGCTATTTACCTTTAAGGTTTAGAGGGCCAGAAAATCAATATTTTGGCTCACCAGATAAACTTCTTTAATTTTTATTTTTAGATTAAAATATTCATTTTTGTAACATTGTTACCGGTTTTCAATGTAATTTAAGTTAAATTTATCCCATTTTACCCCTTTTCAGACGAAGTAAAGGGGTAGTTTTCAGTTTTCACCCCATTAGGAGGTTTGTTTTTGAATTTACGGTATTTTTTATGTCAGTTTTGGATTCAGCGTCACAAAATACATCGAAAACGTATATTTACACTTTCAAATATACGAAAATTGACTTAGGTGACTAAAGGGGTGAGACACACCTAAAACAACTCCTTTAATATGAATAACCACCCTAGATAATGTTGAAATGACGTAACAAGCTTATCTACTATTGAAAATCCCTTTTTTTCGAATTCGATATTTTTAACATTGGCTGTTCCGTGCAGGACCGGAAAGCCAGTATATTGGCTCACCCCTTGATCGAGACTTTGTCTATGATCAATTAATGATATAACTATTGGGCTAACTTTCTGCGGTCGATTTTCCTCTCAAATTTCCGGAACTTAAAGCTCTTGATTTTTGTTTCTAGACATAAGGCTTGGTGTCTCGCTGACAAATCACTGTCTTCCTCCGAGATTTTAATTAAACTATCATGAACTTTATCAATGTGGTGTCGCAAAGGTCTTACAGAGTAACTCCTGCAAGACCATCGCGTCCCTGATAGCGGTTTAAGTGTAAATAATGGAAGATAAAAAATTATAACATATCCCATCTCTTTGTAGACGCCGAAAGAAAGTTATATAATTCTTATACATTGTCAAAGAAATCTACTGTTTCTAAATTGGCCTTGGCAACATCATTTACAACTAAGTTCAGGCTACGCGGATTACAAGGAACGAAAAAAGGTCTCGGATCACGAAGGAATAATAAGGAGACCTAACTCCGTTCCCCCACTTGGCAATAGAAACATTACCGTAAGTGATACTATACATGGAAAAGTGTGCGAGTGAGAAAGTTTGTCAAATTGACGTAAGTTGAGAGGTTCTGTTTTTTTGTTTTGATGTAAGTGTCAAAAATGTGTTCTAAGCCATGAGGTTTCAAGTTCTGGGTTGTGGACGAAGTTACACGTCGAAGAAGGCAAATACACTTCGTTTTTTTAAAGCCTTCACTGTAAGTACAATAAACGTCTAATATATTTTATTGTTTTACCTGACTGTCATTTAATTTGTGCCTGCGGAGAATTTCTCAGAGCTCAGAGCCTTGAGAACCTTTAGCCTATTTATCATATTACACATTTTTCAAACAAGTACTGAAAATACTGTTTATATATTTATTTTGTGTATCTTTGGTATGATGAGCAATAAAAGAACACAACCTCTAACTCACGTCAATTTGACAAGCTTTCTCACTCCCATACTTTTTCATGTATAGGAAGAGGACAACTGCGCACCTGCGCACTCAAATCTAAGATCTTCCTGTAATGTGCGTATCACTTACGGTAATGTTTCTATTGCCAGTTTCAGATGGCTTCCCACTGGCAGTTGGGTCTCCTTATTATTTCTTCGTGTCTCGGATTTAATTGCAAAATTCTGCTATGTACTTCTTTTAATTGACCACATTTGTTAGAATCAAATCCTACCTTACAGCAAGATATGATGAGGGAGCACTGGCGGACCGAAGGAACTGAATGGAGCCTCTAAAAAGTACCCGTAAAGACGCAATTGGGTCATCATGCGGTTCCTTTTTTAAAAAACTCAAAATACAGCAAGATCAACTTTAAAACGGTTGAAATTCGGATTCTACGTTAAATTTCCTATTAGAAACTCACGGAGTAATCGCAATACTCTTTTTTGCAGCGTTAAAAATGTCATTAACTTCTGCTGAAAGTGACTTCAAGCGCATATATGATAGATCAAGTAGTATGTTGTGCGCGAAGTTTACAAATAAACTTCTCTTTAACTTGCATCGCGGCGTTGTTGCCTGAGGTTTCCACTACGTGGTGCTAGCATCCAAACAAAATTATTAAAGTTACCGATGGAACGCTTATTAACTGTTACTAAAAGAAGATGCACTTGAAGACGCCTTCGCCCATGTAAATTGCAGGTATTTTATTTTTTAAAGTTTTTAACGCTGCAAGAAAAAGTATTGCGATTACTATGTGAGTTTCTAATACAAATTTTAACGTAGAATTCGAATTTCAACCATTTAAAAGTTGATTTTTCTGTTGTTTTTTTTTAGTTTTTTAAAAAAGAACCGAATGGGGACCCAACGGGGTCTTTACGCCAGGGAGTTTATGTTTTATTTAAAATGCGCAGTTTCACTATTTATTAGAGGGATATTTCTAATTGACTCAATATCATTCAATTGTTTTTCGTAGACGTTTTTTGTAAACATATAAATTTTGTCTTTAATATATCTAATAGAGAACATCTCATGTAATTCCCTAATTGTTTTGGTATCGTCTATTATTTTTAGGCATTCATTTTGAAGCCTTTGTAACTTATCGTAGTTCGACGTACAGGTGCTACTCCAGACGGGAGCTGCGTGTAACATTATGGGTCTTATTATTGTTTTATAGATTATCAATTTATTATTTTCGCTTAAGCCACTACCTTTACACAATAATGAGTAAAGCATACCTATGGATTTGTATCCTTTCTTACATGTCTCTGTGACTTGTTTTCCAAACTTAAGAGATTTATATAGGTGTTGGCCTAAGTAGCTAACGGATTTGCTAATTTCAACGTTATGATTAAACATGCTTAGAACTAAGGGTGTGCCTTTGTGCTTTATTTTCGCAAATACTATCAATTCAGTCTTTTCAGCATTAATCTTGAGTTACCATGTTTCGAAATATTTTTTTAAAGCTACTACATATCTGTGTAAATATTGAATAGACATGTCCATTTGAAAAGAAGTTGCAAAGATAGCCGTATCGTCGGCAAACATAGTCTTTCTGGTATCTTTGGTCGAAGGGGTATCGTTAACATAGTAAATAAAATATCTTGGTCCCAGTATGGACCCTTGCAGAACACCGGCCTTGGCATAATGGCAATCAGAATGAGTATTATTAACCTGTACTTGAAATTTCCTGTTATGCCGGTAGAAAATGGTGATTTTAATTAAATATGAAGAGATAATAAAATTTTTCAATTTGTATATCAAGCCCTTATGCCAGATTGTGTCGAATACTTTTCCTAAATCGAGCAGGAAGAGCGAGGTACATTTATTAAGATTAAAATTGGTACTTATATGATTAGTAAGTCTAACTAGTTGGTGAATTGTGCTATGTCTTTGTCGAAAGCAAAATTGTTCAGGTATTACTTGCTTGTGTGTAATTCATGGTCCCAAAGTCTTTTATAAATCATTTTTTCGACGATTTTACTAAGAGTCAGAAGGAGACTAATAGGACAGTAGCGTTGAGGGAAGATTTTTTCTTTCCCCACCTTATGTACTGGCAAAATTATTGCATTATTTCACTCGGTTTGGAAATAGGAAAGTAAAAAGCAGGCATTAAATATATATGTAATTTGTACTACTACTTTCTTAGGAAGGTTTTTAAGAATCCTATTCGAGATATTATCACAGCCAGAGGCTTTATTTTGCCTGGTTTTTCTAATTGCTAATTTGACTTCTTTCGGTGTTACAAGTTTTGTATTATCCAAATTAAGATTAGCATTAATTATTTCAGTGTAGCTCTTATTCACGGCTTTTCGAGTGGATTCATCACTCATGTCTTCAATCATGACGCGATCTTTCTCATACTGGGATGCCAAGACATTTGCTTTATCTTTATCATCAAAAACTAGGCCTCGTGGGCCGTGCAGAGTTGGTATTACGTTAGAGCGATTGCCTTTTAATATTTTATTTAACTTCCAGAGTGAGTTATCTTGAGCTTTTAAGCTTTTAAATTTATTAGACCAGTTATTGTTTCCATATGCAGTTTGTTCCCGTTTAATTATTTTAGTCAACCTGTTCGCTATATTTTTTAAGTATGGTTCCCTATTTTTTGGCTAAGCTTACCAGATTTTGTTTCTATCTTGAATTAATTCTTTAATATGAGGCGGTGTCAAGACTTTACGATCAAAAAGCTGAGATTGTGGGATGTTTTCCGAGATCGCTTTGTTGATAACGGTTGTTAAGTTATTAACACTTTAGTCTATTTTCTCTTTTGTTTAAAATGTGCCACTAATTTTTAGATTGCAAATTACGTCTTCTCTAAAACCACCCCAATTTGCTTTTTTATAATTTAAAAATGATTTACGTTGTAACATGATGTTATCTGTATTTTTGTCCAATTATATAATGACAGGAATATGGACTTCGGTACTAATACTATTAACGAGTTTAGTAGAGCTTGTAATGGACGAAATCTATTCACATACTGCGAGATTTCTTGGAGTTGGGGTTGTTGGATTATATGTTCCTGTGTGGATTAGCCCAACCTAGGCGGCGTACGACGGGAATTTCCTATCGTTTGCGGTATGCGATCCTTTGCAGTTTGCACATGCTGGTAGGCTATGTGTGTCCTTTTTACATCCGCTCGCGAAATGTGGTCCAACGCACATGACGCACTTTGGGAGATGGTTGCAGTCTGAAGTGCCATGACCAAACCCCTGGCACCTATGGCATTACGTGACACCAATGGGATTTCTATATCGCTCAATTTTGACTTTAACATGGAGGATGTATTTCGCTTTGTAGATGGTGCCAATATTTGTTTCTAGACAAAGTGAGATCATAAAGAATGGATGAGTTTGCTTGGAATCAGTCTTTTGTTTCATCTTGATGCATTCTACAACGATGTCTTGGATTGGGAGGTCAGGCAATCCTTTGATGAACATTTTAAGTGGCTTTTCGTCCTTCGTTGCATACGTATGGAAATTGAGTTTGTTGCTCGTGAATATCTGCACTAAGGTTGCGTGATCCTGCATATTATGGGGCTTGAAGGTGTAGGTCCCGTTGTTTATTTTGAGGGTAGGCGGTGTTTTCATCCTTGATTACAATGCCTTTAGAAGTCCTTGCAGGTCCTGGATCTCGGATTTAACAATAATTGGTGGAGGTTTGTTTTTTGTCTTCGATTCCATGATTTCAGATTCATTTTCAGATGTGACGCTGCCGGCCATAAGGCATCCAGTATTGAGTAACGCTTTTCCACTGAGTATATTTTGTGTAAATTTCTTTCAGTGAATCACTTTCACTAAGGCAGACACGTTCCAAACGTTTCACCTATGATAAGGTCTAATGACCAAACCCTGGTTGGTGCCGTTTATATTCCGCGCAGTTTGCCCCCCCCCCCCCCGAAGAGCCAAGCTTGACCGCCCGTGTGCCCCGCACATATTGTACCCTATTACGCACCAGCCCTGCATACATTTCTTACTTATCACTCATAAAATGTACGTTGCAAATCTGGGCAATTTCTAATTGACTTGCATTTAAAGTCCCACAACGGAAAACACTTATCCACATCTTCCTTCTTTTCTTTGACAATATAATAAGTTCACTTCTTGACAGATCGCTAGGCCCAGCACGAGATTTTCCGACAAGCTTTTGATTTTCCTCAGTTATGCTTATTGCACTCCGAAAAAATCTTGTGTCCGGGTGCACAGCACTGGGTTTCTTACACCATACTATGAAACAATATTTCATCATTTTCCTTCTTTCCGATTCGTCTACCAATCAAAAAGATGACACACATTGTCACTACTCTCCCCAAATATATTATAAGCATAGATGCGGCACGAGAGGTCGGCGTGGGAGA
>NC_046665.1:19011251-19023834 GCF_010883055.1 Belonocnema kinseyi | reverse complement strand
ATAGAGCTGCAAGAAGATTATGTAGAAAAATAAAAAAAAAAATTACCCAAAAATAATTGTTTTTATACTTCATTCTAAGGACTTATTGAACTACCCTCGTATTTCCCTCTCCTTTTTCCCAATTCTTTACAGTTTACTCGAGTTTCGTCTTCTATGTCTCTAGCATAAAAGAACTCCCTCCTTTCTTCTTCCCAGCTCGTTAATTCTATCTCCCTTTCTCTCCTCTCTTTTGCATGCATCACACACTTTCTCGCTACCACCACCCCTTTCCGCCCCTCAGCTTCGTCTTAAATTTCTAAGCCCTCTTGCCCGCTCTACTACTTAATTTATCACTTTGCGCTTTTTCTCTTACCATATATCCTGGCGTCCTCCAGTCTACCCCCAGTGTCCACTTTACCCAGCAAACATGGTTACAAAATAGATCTGTAACTGTTCCGGAACACAAAAAAACGTGTTCTAGAACAGGCTCGTAATAGGTTTCAAACATGGGAGTAACTATGCCATCCCCCATACACTAGAACAATTATGTAACAGTTGTAGTACGCTGTCACATACGATCAGTAACATTTCCAGAACAATTCTAGAACAACGGCACGCTGCGTTGTAAAAAATATAGGATAATTCTATAACAGTTCTAGAACTGCAATGTATCAAATATGGAACAGTGTTATGTACCCCTCACAGCAATAGGATATCTCGGGATATTCGATTGGACCCCATTTATGTCCCCGGTTATTCCAGGGATAGCCCGTCGGAAGATCCTGCGAGGCGGAAACTTTGATATTCCCACTGATCAGTTTCTTCTAGAACAACTCCATAGGAACTGTTACAGAACAGTGCTGTCACATAGTTCGAGAACAGTTCTGTCAAAATTTTGTCACAGTATTCTAGAACACTGTCACCTTTTTGTTTGCATCAAACAAGCTCTATCTTTTTCTTTCCACATTCTGACCGTCGCGTGTACTAAGATCTATCTCTTGGTATCCCTGACTCTATCCTTTACAGTAACAACTGTCTATCTTTTTCTATCCATGGTATTCACAACCGTCTATCTTTCTCTATCACCTACTATCCCTTGTGGTCCCATGGGCCTATCTTTTTCTATCTTCGTTGTTCACAAATGCCTATTTTTATCTATCCAAGGCTGCTCACTATCAACGTTGTATCGCTTTAATTCATATTTATTTGAATCTACTCACAAAAGTTGTATTCTTATTTTTTTCGAAAATAATAATATATTTCGAATTTCAAACTCCCGAAAAATAGTACGTATTAAACCAGCAAGTGTTTATATGCCTAAGAAAAAAATTCCCTAGCTTTACGACTTACTATTCGAAGTTCGAATTCTGCAAATGCGTCGGCTGACCCTCAAGTTATAGACTGTGGAGATGATTTCACCTGTGTCTGACTTTTACAGTCCGACACCTACTGGGAACCCGCTGGTACTAAGTCATGGATGTATGTCCACTCGCGTGCGCCTCGCTAAGGATAGACGTGGATAAGCGAAATATTCATTTGGATAGAAATACTAGGATTCAAGAAGATAGGACTATCTCATATTTAAAAAAATAGAAATGGATTAACTTGGATAGAAAAATAGGTATTCAAGAAGATAGACGAAATTTTGGTTTGCCCAACGAACATAAAAGGATAGAGCTGGATAAGTGGAGGATTTATTTAAATAAAGAGACTGAGATTCAAGAAGATAGGGCTATCTTATATTTCAGAATCGATGGAAATGGATTCTCTTCGATATGAAAATAAAGATTAAAAAAGATAGACCTAATTTGTTATTGCCCACTGGATAGAAAAAGATAGAGGTAGATAATTGGAGGATTGATATAGATAGAAAGACTAGGGTGCAAGAAGATAGCGCTATCTTATATTTCGGAAAAGATAGAAATGGATTCACTTGGACAGGAAAATAAGGAGTAAAAAAGAAAGACGAAATTTAAGATTGCCCAATGGATAGAAAAGGATAGAGATGAATAAGATGTGGATTCGTTTAGATAGAAGGACTGAGATTCATGAAGAGAGGGCTATCTTATATTTCTGAAAAAATAGAAACGGATTCACTTGGACAGGAAAATAGGCAATAAAAAAGATTAAAGAAATTTGTTATTGCTCAACTGATAGAAAAGGATAGAGGTGGATACGTGGAGGATTCATTTAGATAGAAAGACTGGGCTTCACGAAGATATGGCTATCTTATATTTCAGAAAAGATAGAAATGGATTCACTTGGATAGAAAAATCGGAATTAAAACAGTTAGAGGAAGCCTTAGATTTCCTGAAGGATAGAAAGGGATAGAGGTAGATAAGCTGTGCATTAATTTAGATAGAAAGACTGGGATTCAAGAAGATAAAGCTATCTTAGATTTTAGAAAAGATAGAAAAAGATTCAATGAGATAAGAAGATAAGGATTGAGAAAGATAGAAAAGATTTTGGATTGCCTTACGGATAAGTGGATAAGTGAAAGAATCATTCAGAAAAAAGCACTAGAACAGGGATTGAGAGTACAAAGAAAAAGATACATATTGATAAGTGTCGGATAGACATGTATAGGAAGATTGGGATTCGAAAGAATAGAGGTATTGTAGACTGAAGGGAAGATAGAAAATGATCGAAGGGATAAACCAGGGATCAGGAAGGACAAATCGGTTTTTTCCATTTCTTTTAATCGTACAAATCATTATACTATTTCTTTTTTTCCCTATATTCTTCCCCATTACTTTTTTCCTTTCTCCACTTTTTCAATTCCTTTCTGACCTCCTTTTTTTCTTTTTACAATCCTCATCCCATCCACTTCTATTCCCCCCTTTACTAATTTAATTTTTATTTGTGCACTCTAATCCTCTTTTTATGTCCCCTATCATTTTTTCCATCTTCTCGTCCACATTTCCCTCACCCATTTTGATATTTCTAACCTTTTGTCTAAACTGTTCTTTCCCTTACCTTGATCGGTTTCCCTTTTCCTACACTTTTTACATTTGTTCCCTTTTTATTCATATTTGTATTACTTTTTTCTCCCTCTAATGGGAAAGTGCTCCGAATAAATATAATCACCTACCTCTAGTTTCTTGATCTTCTCTCCTACCTGATCATCCACTTTCACGTAATCAATTGCTGTTTCTCTTTCTCCTCCTGAGCGTGTACATTCTCCTTTCTCATCTCCATCTATAGTATATTGCCCTTTAAGATAAACCATCCCAACTCCTCCAAGCTCTTCAACAACTTCTTTCCGTCCTTATTTAGTACCTTATTTTTGGATTTTCTTCCTCTCTCTTCTCCCCATTTCCTTCTTTCACTATATCCTGTACTCCTATTGTAATCCCCACCAATTATAAGCCTGATCTCTTCTTTACCCCCCTCAACATTACCCCCCTCAACATTCCTCTCATTGCTCTGCCCTTTTTATTCTTCCTCTTTGGATTTTGAAGTTACCATTTGTAACCTCTTGGTAACCTTCCCCTTACTCTTTCCAATCCCTTTTCATCTATCCACATCTCAATCATTATAACTGCATCCCACTGTGTCAAATTTCTTATAAACTCCCTATCCTTTCTCTCCAATCCTTCTATATTCCAGTAATATATCTTCCATTATTCCCCACGTTCGTCTCTTTTTGATTCTAACAAATTCTTACTTTACTATCTCCCGTTCCTTTCTCTCCTAGTTTCCCGAAACCTCGTTTCTTACTATCTCTTCCCTTTCTTCATCCTAATCCCACCATACTTCGTCTATCTGCATTCTCCCATACTTTGCCCATGTTCTTCTTTCCTCTTCCGCTATTTTCCTCAACTTATGCTGCATCTTCCTTTGTACCCTGACGGACTGAAGGTACCGAATGGAGCATCTACAAAGTACCCGTAAAGACCCTATTGGGTCCCCATTCGGTTCCTTTTTAAAAAACTCGAAAAACAGCAAAAAAAGTTGATTTTTCTATTTCTTCGAGTTTTTTAAAAAATGGGTTCTTTACGGGTACTTTGTAGAGGCTCCATTCGGTTCCTTAGGTCCGCCAGGGTACCCATGTCAAATGATCCTTTATTTTCTTCGAGTTCCCATATAACATCCTGTTCTTTGTCATCACTTCCCGCTGATGTACACCTTTCTTTAGTTTTACTAGTACTATGCCCTCCCCTTTTAGTTCTTCCCTTCCTACACTTCTCACTTTCTCTATCTCTACCTTCACATCAATCCTTTTTAGTACTTCTTCCACTCCTTCCTTCAGATTCTTCCCCTCCAATTGTATACCCTTTATCACTATGTTGATGCTGAGTTTTTCTGATATTTTTAGTGAAAGTTGAGGTGAGTGGATTGTGGAAGTGTGTAGAAGGGTTTCGATGTGAAAGATTGATTGAGCGATTGGGATATTAAAAAGGGGATGAAGATATTTTTGGGGATTGAGACAGATATTTGTGGAAGTTGAGGTTAGGTTGGTTTGAGATTTGTGACAACGTGGGAGGATTGGTTTGGTAGTAGCATGGTTGGGTAGCGATGGAGAAAAGAAAGGCAGTTACCAGGCCGCAACGATAGATATTTAGAGTAGGAAGTGTTTAGTACGCCGAAAGAGGAAATTAAAGAAAGGGACCCCAGCAAACCGATTGAATGGAAAGGTACTCTATAGAGTATCATCATAGTATTCACGTAGTATCCCTTCCATATCATGCAATACAAACTAAAAAAAGTAGCAAGATCAACTTTTAAATTGGTGAAATTCGGATTATACGTTAAAATACCCATTAGAAAGTCACGGAGTAATCGCAATATTTTTTTTGTAGTGGTAACAAGTATAAAAAAGTATAAGACCTATAGCGCTTGTTGACTGCTACTTAAAAATGACTATTGCAATTACTGCGTGACCCTCTAACGGGAATTTTAACGTAGAATCTGAATTTCTCCAATTTAAAAGTTGATCTTGCTGTTTGTTTATAGTTTTTGTTGTATGATACGGAAGAGAAACAATGTGGATACTATGAGGATACTCTGTAGAGTATTCTTTTCGTTGAGTCGGTTCACTAGGGAAGGCAAGGGAGAAGTACAGGAAAACTGTAGAAGAAGAGCGATTACCCGGTTATAAGCGTAGAACAGAGAAAAATTAATATGCCATATTAAAATGCCACCATAAGAATAACAAATCTCCTAAACTTATTCACTTCTATTTCCATAGCGGCAGTAACACAGTTTTCTATTCTTCCAAAGAGAACGTGTTTTCAATATTTTTAATTCCTTCTAATTGTACCGGTAACACACCTCCAAAGATATTTTGTATTCCTCAGAAGTGGTCATATTTTGATTTTATTTAATTCCTTCTACTTATTTCACAAAATATGTGCAATAAGTTGTTTTAATTCCTTTATGCGGAATGTAAGTTTTGAAATTTTAATTCAAACCAATTCAACTCTGCCTCTCTAGAGTTAAAACTATTTAAATTGACACATTTTAATTGATTTCTTTGGTGCATTTTTTAAGGTATTTAAATAAATTATTAAAATATAAATAAATATAAATTTGAATATTTTTTTAATTTATAAATTATAAAAAGATTTAATAATGAAAAATAGGTTAAATAAATGCTTTCTTTAAATTTTACTAAGTCGATACAGAGGAATAGGATTTGCACTTTTTCTGTTCCCGTTGGGGGATTTTTAGATCGAGGAAAAATCGTGTATTCATAGGAATATAAATTCTTGATTTTCTTGAATTCAACGCTTATTAGCGTGTAAGAGAAAAAAGTGAGGGATCGATTGAGACTTTTATCAACAGGAAGAGAGGAAGAGGGGAAGCAGTAAAGAGAAAGACGATATAGGTTTAAGCTTGAAATATCCAAAAATGTTCAGATCGCTGCCGGAAAAATATTAAACTTAAATTAAAGAAGGAATTTAGGCGGGAAATAGTAGAACTTAGGAAAGAAATCAAGAAATGGAAAGAAGTCAGGGAACAGTTAGAAAAGAGGATGCAGTCTTTGGAACAAAAACTAGAGAAGCAAGAAGAAAATAATAAAAAGGTAGAGGAGATACAAGGTAGGATAAAGAAAATAGAAAGCTCGAACCGGGATTTTGGTGGGGGCAAGAGTGCGGTTATACGGATTTTTTATTCATTTTTTCGTTATTTTGTGTTAGTTCCGGATACTCAAACACTTTTAAATATAATGATCAACTAGTTTTTTTATATTTCAGTTTTAAAATTTAATGACGCTATAAAATATATATAACTATTATATTTATATATTACAAACAAGGAATATGCTAATCATATAATATTGTTTCCTATTGGTATTAAATAACATCCTCTCAACTGAAATATTTTAAAAATTAAATGGACTTTCTAATGAAGCTAAAATATTTTAAGATTTGCATAGTCACTCTCAAAGAAAGACGATTTACGAATATTTTTTATCTTTCGCAACACTTAAATTAATCAAAAATTATTTTTTGAAGTGTTATAATAAATTCATGTTGAAATTACATTCTGAGAATTGAAAACAAGTAAATGAGTATTATTAGTTTATTTTTAAAGGACCCCGCACTAAATGTATGAGAAAATGGCTTTCGGTGGATTTAGCTGAAACTTTTTAATTTTTAAGGTTATAAGTGCCGGATGAAATATCCGTAAAAAATCCAAAAAATAGACAGTTTTAGCGCTATGCGGCGCTAAGCGTTCAAGATCAGTGAATAAAACGAATCACAACAGATTTTGTTACAAAAGCGATGTCAACATAGAAATCACGGTTCAGATCGTGGTCTGTCATATTTTCGCCTACACCGTTGACTCATATAGCGCGCTTCTCAAAACGATTAAACGCTAAGTGCCAAAGATTTTAACTTGAATAATTCATCACTTTTTTTTAAAGGCAGAAATGGTACCCAAAGTAACATTAGTAACTAGTGCGTATATTCCGATAATAACATTCTACGCTTCGCAAGAGGGTTGAACGCCAAGCGCTCAAGATCAGCGAATAAAACCAATTCTAGTAACTTTAGCGACAAATGCGATGTCACTATAAGAATCACGCATCAGAAAGTAGTCAGTAATATGTTTAGCCAAACCAATCAGTTATATTGCGCGCTTCTCGAAACGATCAAACGCTAAGCGCCCAAGATTTGAACTTGACTAAGTAATTACTTTTTTAAAGACAGAAATGGTATCCAAAGTAACATTAGTAACTAGTGCGCACATCGATAATAACAGTGTACTCTTCGCCAAAGGGCCGAACGTTAAGCTCCCATGATCAGCGAATAGAACCAATCCTAGTAGGTTCAGCGACACAAGCGATGTCTGTATACGAAACACGCATTAAACCAATTTTTTTTTAGCCAAACCAATGACAATATGAGTCAACACCGTTGACTCATATAGCGCATTCACTTAAGATTATATTAAGGGCATGTGACACAGCTAAATACCTATATTACCAACCTCACATTTTCAGTTCACTAAATGTTTTTTTGAACGTAAGCACTTTTTGTAAATAAAATATCGAGCTGAAACTTTGGAAAATGTATTAGAGTACAATAAGGTACGTTTAGGTACTGCATTTTGGTAGGAACTTCACTGAAAATTATTTTATCTTTTTTCTGAACCTCGGCATTTTTTGAACGTAACAAACTTTTTTTATACATAAAATATCGATCTCAAACTTTGAGAAATGAAAGAGCCGAAAGAAAACTACGTTTAAGTACAAATCTTGGTAATAAAAGATGTAAAAAAAATATTTCAACAATCAATTCCATCGTACACGAAAATACGAACCCTGGCGGCCACTAGACGAGGCTCTAGAGGGTTCGTATTTTCGTGTACAACGTTACCGGCTGATGCCGATGGAATTGATAGTTGAAATTTTTTTTACATCTTTAATTATTAAGCTTTGTACTTAAACGTAGTTTTCTTTCACCTCTTGCATTTTTCAAAGTTTGAGACCGATATTTTATGTATAAAAAAAGTTCGAACATTCAAAAAATGTCGAGGTCCAGAAAAAAGATAAAATAATTTTCAGTGAAGTTCCTACCAAAATGCAGTACCTAAACGTACTTTATTGTACTGTAATAAATTTTCCAAAGTTTCAGCTCGATATTTTATTTACCAAAAAAGTTCTTAGATTCAAAAGAACATTCAGTGAACAGAAAAAGTGAGGTCGGTAATATAGGTATTTAGCTGTGTCACATGCCCTTAAACATATATATTAAACATATATTAAACATCATTCACATATTATTTCCGTTAACGATGGTATGCTTGTAATTTCTTTTGTGAAAGGTCTCGAGAGCGGATAGTAATTTTATTGGTAAGCTTAGGGAAAAAAAAATCCTATCTGTTCCCTTCTGTATTAATTGTGTTGTATTTCTTATTCCCTTTTTGTGTTTAATTTCTTGTATTTATATTTTTATTTTGTTGTTTCTGAATTTTTCTTTCGTTTCATTAATATATTCCTCTGCCTTTCAAGACCATAATAGCTTGTTTCTCTTATGGTTTAAAAAATGGCATTCAGAGTTCGAGTTAATTGCTGTGTGTGCGATAGAGTCTATCAACCAGGACAAATGGCTCGAATTGATGGAAATATTAATCCTGATAAGCAAAACATTGCAATTTTTAGACGCCTTCAACTTCGAACACCACCACTTGAAGTCGCCGATGAGAGTAGGTTATGTCTCAATTGCAATCAATCGATTCGCAATGAGATAGAGGAGCTCCAACGTGACCCAGGCTGTTTAAGACTGAATGTTTTTACACAAACAGGCAGGCAAACGTGCATGTTCTGTAATGCTGATGTTAATACTCCAAGGCTTTCAATTGAATGTAGAATTAATGCTTTTATTGTCATGGACATTTTCAATCTAGAAGAAACAAGAGCATGCTTAAATCATTTGGACGAACATGGTTTCATCTTAGGCCCCTTGTTTCCTGGACTACAAGCGATTAATAGACCGTATAGGATTCTGGGACAATAATTACTTCTGTTTTTGCAGCAACTTCGTAACGAAGCAAATGTTCATATGGCCGCGGCGTTTAATAATGAGGAGATATAATAATGAGAATAATGTATGCATTTTGTGATCCTATTCCGCAGTTACATGGACATGGTGCCAGATACGTGAGGAAAAAAGCTCTGCTGACTTTCCTTTGCAAAATGCGTCAAGGTCTTTCTGATGAATTTCTGAAAGTGATTTTTCATTATTCGAACCGGCAAGCCACAAGCATGGCCATTTCTACTGTAAGAGAGTCTTTAATGCAGCCATTTGTGCCTGGTAACATTGGATTTAATGCGATAAGCAGAGAGGAATTCATTGAAAGACACGTGACATCATTCGCCAATGAACTTTATAATCCACAATCAGAAATTCCCAGAGCTATTGCTATCATCGATGGAACTTATGCTTACATGCAGAAGAGCAGTAACTTTCGCGTACTTCGACAGTTATTCTGCAAACATAAAGGACGTCACTTCGTAAAACCTGCTCTCACTGTTGTTCCAGACGGATACATACTTTTAATACAAGGACCATATTTTTCTCACTCGCGACACAATGACATTAAAATGCTCATTAACGAATTTGAAAGAGATGTGGAAGGTATGAGAGAATTTTTCGACATTGGTGATATTTTTATAGAGGACCGTGGATATAGAGATCCCCAACCACTTTTAGAACGCTTAGGAATCGTGTCCAAGATACTACTATTTCTCCAACAAGGACAGAGTTAATTGGTAATGGAAGAAGCAAACGAAGCTCGGCTAATAACGAAATCTAGGTGGATAGTGGAATCCAGAAATGGCCACGTAAAGTCCATTTTCAAGTACTTCGAGAAAACCATTCCGATGGCACATGTACACAATCTAAGGGAATTCTTTCGTATTGCTGGTGCCATAATTAATCGATACCATCCTGTTATCGAGATGCAAGGCGCTACAGCAGAGCTTGCAAGAGAATATATAGCGAGAGCTCGTGAGCCAAATATTGTGCAAGCGCGCGTAGAAGTAGAAAATATGCGCTACGGAAATGCAAATTGGAATCGCCTGCATGAACTTCAAGTACCACAATTTCCTCGCATTACATGGGAAGAAACACGCGATATAACAATTGGCGTGTATCAAGTAGAACTTGCCCCATATTACGTTCAACACAAGCTGCAACGAGAAGAAGATGAGGAGTTTCAACTGGATACGCGACTTAATGAACCTGGTTTGATCAGAGTACGAGTTTTTTTCTCGTTTCCGAAATGCGACAAGGTACCAGCTGTGGATAGTGTTCAATGAAATCGATGACATAGGACCAGACAATAGCGAAACGTTTCTCGGTTATTACTGCACATGTAAGTCAGGGGCCAGAACTTTTGGCACTTGCGCACATATTGAGAGCGTTTTATGGTTCCTGGGTTATACACGTCACCAGCAACACGTAAAGTATCCTCAAACTTCCTTGCTACAAAGCATTCTAGACGCTGTTAATAGAGGTGAACAAGCAAACCCGAATCGAAAGCCAGACATAGTTTAATATTTCGCAAAAGCTACTGGGATTGGTTCTATTCGCTGATCATGGGTGCTTAGCGTTCGGCCCTCTTGTGAAGGGTACACTGTTATTATCGAAATGTGCGCACTAGTTACTAATGTTACTTTGGGTACCATTTCTGCCTTTAAAGAAGTGATTAATTAGTCAAGTTAAAATCTTGGGCGCTTAGCATTTAATCGTTTTGAGAAGCGCGCTATATGAGTCAACGGTGTAGGCGAAAATATGACAGACCACGATCTGAACCGTGATTTCTATGATGACATCGCTTTTGTACCTAAATCTATTGTAATTCATTCTATTCGCTGATCATGAGCACTTAGCGTTCGGCACTCTTGAGAACAGTACAATGTAATTATCGGAATGTACGCACTAGTTACTAATGTTACTTTGGGTACCATTTCTGCCTTTAAAAAAAAGTGATGAATTATTCAAGTTAAAATCTTTGGCACTTAGCGTTTGATCGTTTTGAGAAGCGCGCTATATGAGTCAACGGTGTAGGCGAAAAGATGACAGACCACGATCTGAACCGTGATTTCTATGTTGACATCGCTTTTGTGACAAAATCTGTTGTAATTCGTTTTATTCACTGATCTTGAGCGCTTAGCGCCGCATAGCGCTAAAACTGTCAATTTTTTTGGATTTTTTTCCAGATATTTCATCCGGCACTTATAATCTTAAAAATTACAAAGTTTCAGCTAAATCCACCAAAAGCCATTTTCCCATACATTTAGTGCGGGGTCCTTTATATAAATATAATTTCCTTAAGATTCATGAGAAAATTTAAAAAAAAAGTTTTCTGAATATTTCAGGTATAAAAGAAAAAATCTAGAACATTTTAAAGAATTTTTTTATTTTATAGAATTCTACAAAATATTATGAAAAATTCAAGTATTTTTTAAAGATATTTAAGATATTTAAATATTTAGTTTCACAGTTTTCAAATATTTCTAATGTATTTCCAACGTCTTAAATTCCTGAAAATATTTAAGACTGACTAGAATTCAATTCTTCTAGAAATTTAAAGAACATTTTGTTATTCTCTCTAAAACTTTCAAAATCATTTTAAAGCTCCTAAAGTTTGAATTTGAAATATTTAAAAATCTAAATTTCAAAAAATATTTGAAAGTTTAAAATTCATTTTGAATATTTTTTATTTGTTTAGTAAATATTTCTTGAATTTACTCGATTTTTTATTTGTTTTTATTTCGTAATCTTATGAAATTGTAACATTTTGCTTAAAACCTTCTAAACTCTTTCTCGAAATTTTAGGCAACCGTTTCATCTGATTAAAAACCTTTTTTAATTTTCTTTTAAAATTTGTTTTTCAAAATACATAATTGTTTAAAACTTTCACAAGAATACAAGGAAAACTATTATTTTTTATCTTGTCGGGCCTTCTGAGCCAGGCCTGTCTTGAGCAGTGATCCCAGATCTGAAACGAGACGTGGTTCAATCCTATGACACGTCTATGTCCTTGTGAATAACGTAGGAGACGATATAAATGCCTGGATTGCGCGCACATCCCATTTCTCCTCTTCTGAATTTGAAAACTCGAAAATGCACGATTACCGGTCGGAGCACTTCGGCGGTTTCTATTTATATCTCTACCTGCAGTCGCGGACAATTGTCCAGGGGTGGTCCCGAAGCAATTAACCCCCAAGCGGAGGTGTGAAAACCGTGCCGAAAGCTGAATGGCACCTGGGTGAGGTTTCTAGAACGGTGACTCTGGGATACCGGGCGACCTCTCAGAGTAAGCAGCCTTATCCTTGCATGCGGGGCTCTACAAGGATGGACGAACCCCTTTCCCTAGCTTCTCGTGGGAACAACAATGACAACACCAAACATAGTTGTAGTAAGTGCGGTTCAAAACAACAGAACGCGCAGGGCTCCCGACAATGGGTCGGCCAACAATGCCCACCAATCTAGAGCTGAGGGAGCCAATGAAAATGGATTCAATGCGATGGATCGGCAGGATTTCGCGACCTTTGGGTGGACGGAGCAACTGAATCACGACTTGCTAGACTGCTACGATGCGAGTGTGGCCCGTGAACGGGGTTACATGGCACGGCTGCATGCTC
>NC_046665.1:19008583-19011151 GCF_010883055.1 Belonocnema kinseyi | reverse complement strand
CTCTCAAGCCTAAAGATCTGGCTGAAATGGATGACGAGCTTCGTGGACATTTTTCCGGTGAATCCGACCTATGGGCTATCAATTATTGTGTGTATAATGCAGAGAGAGCTTTGGCCGATGCGAACCGTAAAACAAAACCAACGGCTGATCATAAGACCAAAAGACGAGTGCATCAACTTGTAATAAAGATAGGCTGGGCAAGACAGTACGCGTCCCGCATTCAATGTGTGATTGACTACATCACATCTGGCAGGAATTTTACCGACAAGGTTCGAAAGTTCTCGCGCGAACTCCGGACCCGTTATCACACACTTAGCAATCAAAGCTGCTGACCATCAGGCAGCATATTGTTGAGAGAATACGTATACTATCTGACGCTAAGAGAAGTCTAGAGCGGAGGGAGAGGTGGGTCAGATAAAATCAACAGTTTCTCTCTGATCCATCTCGACTCTTCCAAGATCCTCCAGTTACTGTCGAACACCCACCCAAACCAGAAGAGGTCGAAGTATTTTGGAGAGATGTCTACGAAGTTCAGCATAGACTGGACGAAGACTCAGAAAATATAAATAGCTTCAAGAAGTTATGTGTTGCCCTCATAATACCTGATAAAGAATGCCCACCCATCACTACCGAGGAGGTGAAAAAAGTATTAAGAGGGATGAAGAACTATTCCGCACCAGTACCAGATTGTATCAAAACCTTCTGGTGGAAGAAGTTTTCTTCAGCCTATCAGCATTTGGCCCGTATTTTCACCTCATATTTGAAGTCGGAAGAACCGATTCCAGAGTGGTTGGTGGAAGGGCGCACAATACTTCTGCCGAAAATAGGCATCTTAGCTGACCCGAAGAACTACAGGCCAATAACTTGTCTGAACACGCTTTATAAGATATTCACAGCTATCCTAAATGATAGGATTGTTCGGGCAATTGAACCTATGTGGCAAGAAATTCATGAACAACGAGGCTGAAAGAAAGGCGCAGCCGGATGTCGGGAGAACCTGCTCATCGATAGATGTGTCTGCAAAGATGCAGCATTCTACCAGCGTGACCCATCGATGGCCTGGATTGATTATCGGAAAGCTTTCGATTCGACATCCCATAGACTTATCATCTGTCTTTTGGAAATCTTAAAGGTTCATCCGCAAATAGTTGGGTGCATAGAGAGATTGATGCCGCTTTGGAAAACCAGATTTACTGTCTCATCTGGAAAAAATCGTTTGACAACTAACAAGGTCACGTTTCAGAGAAGTGTCTTTCAGGGCGACACCATTACATTATTGCCACTATCTTTAGCACTGCGCCATTCCGACCGGTACTTGTGCGGCAAACCTGCAGATCGAAAGTACAAGGTCACTCATGTATTTTACATGGACGATCTTAAGATCTATGCTAAAAACAGAGATCAACTGCATTTAGCTCTGAGGATTGTCGAACAATATACTAAGAAAATTGGAATGGAATTTGGGTTAGACAAATGCGCCAAGGCTTATTTGAAACGAGGAAAACTTAATGGCATCCCTGAAGATCCTGAGCTCGTTCATAGAAGCGCCATACGACACCTTTGCGCTGGAGAGACTTATACATACCTGGGCGTAGCACAGGGCCGCATTTAGGTTGTGACATCTATAAAGTATACTCTCCGAAGCAGATACAAACGTCTCATCTGACAGATTTGGTTTTCCGAACTGTCGGCGAGGAACAAAGTATCTGCAACGAACATGCTTGCCGTCCCGGTACTACTCTATTCATTTGGAGTAGTTCCATGGACGAAGAACGAGCTCAGATCTCTTGATATCGGGACAAGAAAGGTTATGCACATGAACACAAGCATGCATCTTAAGTCTTCCGTTCCGCGACTGTACATCTCACACCGTCAAAGGGATCGCGGAATATTAAGTCTTGAATGTCTTCATAACAGGATTATTCTGGGTACAGCACGTAGAGTTGCAAATGGAAGAGACGCTCTTCTTAAAATGGTCAGGAATCACGAAGAAGTGGGCAAAGGAGCATTTCTGTACAAAGCAGCGGATGAGGCTGCTGAAACACTCGGACTTGACTTCAGTATTAGGGGTGAGCAAAATGCATCAAATCTTATCTATCTCGAGTACTCACTCCTGAAAGCCCGGATTAAGAAAGCACAAGAGAAAAACGTTCGTGAACAGCTCCTCGATAAGAAGATGCACGATATCTTCCACAGAAATGTGAAGGATCAGTCAATGTCTTGTGAGCTAACGTTTGCTTTCCTTAAATCGCCCGGAATGAAGTCTGGTACAGAGGGTTTCATTTTTGCATGCCAAGACGGTGTCATTTCCACCTTAACATACCGTCGCCACATTTTGAGCCAAGACATTCCCGATGATAGCTGCAGGGCGTGCCATGCACACCCCGAGCATTTAATTCATATACTATCTAGTTGTCCAACTCACGCGGGAACGACCTATATTCAAAGGCACAATGCGGCACTAATAGTGCTTTATTACCATCTCTGTCACACCTACGGCATTCACCTTAATATCGCTCCTCTAAATGCTCCTAGGGAAATTGAGTCAATTGTCGAGAATGGGAAGTG